>NC_134266.1:39118570-39391070 GCF_031893055.1 Leptodactylus fuscus | reverse complement strand
TGTGCGGGCCGCACAAAATTGTTCGGGGGGCTGCGAGTTTGAGACCCCTGATTTAAGCTGACCATACTGTAAGATGAACAGTCGGCACTTTGACAATGAGGATAGTCCTCCACATGCTGAAATTCAACATGCCCAATCTTTCAAGTGTTTGCAGTAGCAAAACACCTTGCTACTAAAATAAATCCTGCATGACTTATTTCAGAGTATTCAAGCATCTCTTGTAACTAGGTCATCTGTGTGCAGTAAATTGGAGAAGAAAACCGTATTATATGAACACGTGTGTGTGTGTGTGTGTGTGTGTGTGCGATATATATATATATATATATATATATATATATATATATATATATATATATATAATTAGTATTCAGTTGTGATCCTTCAAAAACATCATTGGCCTATTAAATGTTGTTGACAGGTAAAACTATCCGCACCTATGAGGCTGGAGACACTAAAGTTCCCATAACCGCAGTGGCCACAATGCCGCCGCCTTACTGCAGCATGATATTTGGAAGCTCTGATTCTGTTCTGCGTTTCATTGATCCTCGGAAGCCAGGACTTCAGGTACTGATGTGTGTGTGGTTTTATTTTGCCTATTATGATCATTGTCTTCAGACGTTACACTTTATACTCCTCTCAACAAATATGCTCCAGTGCTTTAATAGCTAAGAATCTATGACCTTTTTTTTTGTGGCCTAAAAAGTTGCAAACCTTTGTGACTCTTTAAATGCTATGTGACAAATATTGTCAGAAGTGCGGTTATTGATGGCGTCCTCGCCACTTTCCGAAAAGTTGCCGTGATGAGGGTCTACTGTAGGCAGGTCCATCAGCCCTGTCAGATTCGTCATAAACGTATTCTGATGGCCAGTGTGGCTCCCAATGTGGTCCGGCGGAGGCTGCGCCTGATCTTTGATGAGGCCTTGTCCTAAATCCGATTAAAGCCAGCATACAATAAGCTAGTCCAGATGATTTTCCCCCCCAATATTTCCCACACTGGATATCTGCCGTGTTTTTTTTTTTTTTATAAAAAAAGGGATATGTCCATCTACAAAGAGACTCTGTGAGTAGTCCATCCTGGACCTGTGTAGTCCATAAGCTCGTCCATCTGTCCTTGTCTTCAGCACAGTGCCATTCAAGTCTATGGGGCAAGGCACACAACCATTTTTGTTTATGGACCTCTGTGTTGTTCCATTTTGTATACATTATGTCTTTACTGAAGCTTATGAGGTTAGTAAAGTGAGAATGAAGCCGGTGCTATATACAGACATACTGATACAGCGGAGATGTCCCTTCATTGAACAAAACAGACAGAACACAGATGTGTGCATGAAGCTTAAGGTAGATTGCATAGGAACAGATGGATGAGTGACTTTGGAATGACACATTATATGGCTTATGTGGATCCATGTATATACATAACCACATACATGGGTGTGCATAGGAGCTGTAGACTGGAAATTGCAAATAGTATTAATGAAAACTTACCGCACTTTAGTGCCTCTTCACATATTACTTCTTATAAAGGCTCCGCATATGGGGAGACCAGGCCGAGGATGTGTGTGACCTTTGGCATGTCTCATAAGTTAAATGCATCTTCTTTTGGGGGCCTGCACTGGCATAAATAATAATGGCCTCACTCCTGCCATGACACTCGCCTCACCCCCTTTCAGCAAAGTGGCGAGGATGGCATAAAAATGCCCCTTATAACTAAAGTGGGATAAGGCCTTAATAAAAGTGCCCCAAGCGTCTGCTGTAAATTGGTGGCTCTGCAGTGTAGCCTAAGCTATGCGGCCAAACCTTGATCGGTCACAGCCTTCCTGTCTGTCTTACTGAATATTTCTATTTCCCATGAAATTCAGAAAAATGTTTTATCATAATTTTGCATTGTGATGTTCCTCAGTTATTCCTCTGCATATTTGTAAGTACATTGACAACTGGCTCCTACCGTTCTCCTTGTAATGGGACATTGATATTGCCGGCAGGAGAGTATGTAGAGACCCCGACCTAACTGGGAACGCGGTCGGGGATAACAGAGGGTTATAAGGAAAGCTCCTTAGTACTATGAATAGTACAGCGATTTAATAAGGCCCACTTCTGACCTGGGATTAGATTCTCTTCCACAGAAGACAGATCATACATGTACACATACATGGGTAGGATTAAATGGTTTACAGTTTAATAAACTGCAATTACCACAAACTACCGTATATACTCAAGTATAAGCTGACTTTTTCAGCACATTTTTCATGCTGAAAAATCTCTCCTCAGCTTATACACGAGCCAGGGTCCATGGAGCACAGAAAACCGGAAGGGGGAGGTCCTTTAGGGCTACTGCTCTGTGATTGGCTTGTCATGAGGTCATGTGACTGATGTCGTCATAGGTCCTGTAGCCACTGGTATGTAACATCTGCAGATAAGGTTGAGTCTAAATCAGTGGCGTAACTAGGAATGGCGGGGCCCCGTGGCGAACTTTTGACATGGGGAAGGGGGGCCCCCTCCCCAAACCGACGCCGAAGACCTCGACCGACCCCCCCCCCCCTCCTCCTCCGTACTCTATTATGTCCCTTAGTAAGCCCTGCACACAGTATTATGTCCATTAGTGGCCCCTGCACACAGTATTATCCCAATAGTGTCCCCTGCACACCCAGTATTAACCCCTATAGTGTTCAATGCACACAGTATTATCCCCCATAGTGTCCCCATATGTCCCACTGTGGACACCTATAAACATTTATTATACTCTGGGGTCTGAAAAGACCCCAGAGTATAATAATCGGAGACCCGGGGGAATAAAAAACATTAAAAGAACAGAAACAGTTGCTTACCTGTCCCCCGGCTCCTAGGCTGTCGGCTGCCGCTCTTGTCCTGCTTTAATGAAGTCGGACGTCACATGACCTGGGAAGCAGGCCTAGGTCATGTGACGTCAGACATGAATGACGGAGGCCTGGCAGGATCGTGGAGAGGTAAGTAACAGTATTTTTTATGTTCCCTTACCTCTCCCAGTCCACTGGTCATCACATACTTGGGGGGGGGATGCTGCACATGGAGTTACTAAGCTGCAATGCACATGACCAGACTTTTTATCTGCAATGGTGGATTCTGCCCCCCCCCCCCCAGCTTATACTCAAGTCCAATAAGTTTTCAGGGGTTTTTTTTTTGTGGTAAAATTAGGGGTCTCGGCTTATATTCGGGTCGGCTTATACTTGAGTATATACGGTAACTATTCTTTGGATTAAAACCTCCATACAATATAAGATCTATATGGTACATATGTGTTTTCATCTGAAAAACAAAACGCTGCAAAAAAGTGATTCAACCACATTGTATACACACAGCATGACAGACGGAGACCAGCGTGGTGAACATATGGGATCTATACACAGTTTTCCAGATTTTGTAATATTATTCATGTTTCGAATATATAGGATTTATTTTCGTGTCTTAACACTAATTATGTATTATTTTTGCACCTCTTAGCATGAATTTAAGCTGGCTAGCAATGTGAATGCAGGCCTTATCCGCTACCTGGCCGTCAGCCCAAATGGACGCAGTGTAGTTGCAGGTTATTCCTCTGGATTCATTATCCTATTGGACACCAGGACTGGTCTGGTACTACGAGGGTGGCCGGCTCATGAAGGAGACATCCTGCAGATGAAGGTATTAGAAGCCATTCCTGTACTCTTCTTGTATTTCCTGTGATTATATGGATTTCTTTACACTTCATTCATTGTATAATCTGAATTTACACTTTTCTATTCTACTTCTTTATAACTGTATATCAACCCATAAGTTTTCAGGGTGTCTGCTTGTAGTCATTGAATACGCACAAAGACCATCATTTCCTACTTCTGAAGGATGAAAACCTGTGCCGGTCATGTGCTTGGATCACTGCCGGTATCGTTGCTGTCTTGTTGCTCAGGATTGGCCTGTAAGCCCCCCCCCCCCCCGTAGGAGCCATTTAAGCCAGATATTTTGGGCGAAACCACCATCTATAACCTCTTTTTGTCTTGTCTAATCTCAGATGATGTTTAAGGGCAAAAATGCCCTTAGTTTATTAAAGCCAACATCTGGAAAAGGCTAAAATTCCCATTAAGTATCTATTGTTTAAAATCGTTCCACTCCAGTATTGCCCACCTGACTCATTGGGGCAGATTTACAGGTCTTATACGTGAGAAAACAGGTGTGCAAGGCATAATGAACCTCACAAATCATTTGCTTAGATTGGATTTTGTGCACAAAATGTGTGACTTTCTGTTTTACACTGTCTTGCCCCATTTAAGAAAGTGGCAAAAGCAAAGTAAAATTGATGCAAACTACAAAATTGGCGTAGATTTTAGTGCAGGTGCGCTTGACTTAGGAGGAGGTGGTATGCATTGCTGCAGGGAATATGAAGAATGGCGTTGAAAACCCAGTGGCCTAATAACTATAATGGAGTCACTCAGTTTCCTTGCTTAGTCAGACATGACCACACAAATTGGCTTTAAGGCTAAAGCCACACATTGCGGCTTTTTTTTTTTTTTTTTTTTTTTTTAATCAGGTTTTTTTGAGCCAAAGCCAGGAGTGGATTGCGCAGATGGAAGAAGTGTAAGAACTTCCTATATATTTCCCATTACTTTTTGGCATAAAAAATGCAAACAAATCTGTAACAAAAAGCTACGTTTCCGCAACGTCTGGCCTCCTCCAAAAGGCTCTTTTTAATTTCAGTGATCCTGGTGATTATCACACACTGCAGAAGGTCAGTAATTACACTTGTTTTCAGACACTAGTGACATAAAACATCAACCAAACCGTATTCCGTGAGTCAAATAAACCCACCCGACAAACATAGACCATGGCCCAGATTTACTACTGTGATTACTAGACACTGGCATAAATGTGGCAAATCTTTGGATCCACAAGTCACACTTGTGGTCCATCCAGTTTGGGCTAAAGTTTTTTGACTTGCTAGACCAATGGGCATGGCTTTTTGGGGAAAAAAAAATGGCTTGAACGGCACCAAGATGCACCAAAACTGTGCTGCAAAATTTTGTAAGTCAACTAAAAGGTGGTATAAAGGTAAACCAGATACATCAGCCAATATCCGCCACTGTGATAAATCTGGCGGATTATCAGATCATGTAAACTTGCATTGTCTGACTATTAGTAAATCTGGGCCTGTGAGTGTCCAACTAGTGTACAAATGTCTCAGCAACAATCTTACCACTAATAAATATAATAAAAGATATCATTTTATTATTATGGATGACCATGGAACCAAATGGCCACTGTCAGGCCCACCTTGACTATATTTGGTCCCTGTTGATCTATATAATGCGGTTCTACTAACCAGTCCTTATGTGGATTGTATCAAGCAGTTTGTTTAAATAAGAAAGACGAGTG
This sequence comes from Leptodactylus fuscus, assembly GCF_031893055.1. Classification (NCBI taxonomy): domain Eukaryota; kingdom Metazoa; phylum Chordata; class Amphibia; order Anura; family Leptodactylidae; genus Leptodactylus; species Leptodactylus fuscus. The sequence continues at coordinate 39,385,691 of NC_134266.1, read as the reverse complement.
TCCAAGTGTCTTACCCAAGCCCCAGTAATGAGTAACCCTTCTTTATATTTACCTGCCCCAGTGCACGCTGTGATAGTTTGTTTAACCTCTTCTGAGTCAAGGTGAAATAATGTTCATCATAACTTGTTTATTATTGTAAGGAGACGGCAACTATATCCATCCCTGGAAACTTGGATAGGGGACAATTTGCTGCACACCTTATTGCTAAGTTGTTGAGATGATATACTATATAGATATATAATATATAAATTTCCTATTGTGACTCTCAGACCTAGGCCTGCACGTGTGTCATCAGCGGACATGGACATTACCTTTCAGCAGAGATTTGATATTTGGTTTGTGACTCCTTATTCCAACACCTCTTTATTTCCCAATTATAGTGTTGGATGGGAATGTGTAATACCCCTTTACAAGCAATAGCAGATCTTTTCCCATTCAAGGGGTAACACAGTGCATATTACACTTTGGGGAAATGCAAATCTACCTCCAGACAGAGGCTGCAAATATCAGTCATGACTATAGGAAACATTGAGCATCTATTCCAAGTAGTCGAAGGCTTTGCTACTGGCTGTAGGCAAATAAATCAGGTCTGCCCCAGATTTACTTGCAGGATGATTTACATATCCATAAAAAGATTTCTGTATTTCTTCCTCCATTTGTAAATACCAAGGTATGTTTAAGCTCTTATTAACCCCTACCAGAGATCCTCCATAATAGTACAGTGGATGTCAGGGCTCTTAAATATGGCGGCAGATGCCACAATTGTGGGATCTCTGCAGTTTTACAACCTGTAGGTAATGCCCACAATCAGTCACATCTGATCGCAGATCTTAAGGACTACAGTGGCTTCCAATCCCCCACATGAACACCCCTATCCAACCCCCATTCCCATCCACACTCTGGTGGCTTTCATCCTCCACCATGTCTCCTGTCCAGTTGTTAGGAATGTCGGGGTCTCTCTAAAGCAGGGATAGGGAACCTTCAGCTCGCCAGCTGCTGTGAAACTACAACTCCCAGCATGCTCCATTCACTTCCATGGGAGTTCCAAGAACAGCAGAGCAAGTATGCATGCTGGGAGTTGTAGTTTTGCAACAGCTGGAGAGCCGTACGTTCCCTACCCCTGCTCTAAAGGCTCCCAATCTAGTCTTCGCAATATATAAGACTATGGCTCTACCGGTGCATAGAAAAAAAAATTGCAGCATGTGCCATTTCAGTCTGTGTTGTAGAAGACTCAAATTTGGAGACTATTAAAAGATGTTTGGACCTTACAGATGTGATTTTGCTGTCCAGTTCACTGTCTAAATCTCTGTCCTACAGGCTGCAGATGGAAACCTCATCGTGAGCTCCTCATCTGACCATTCCCTCACTGTCTGGAAGGAGCTGGAGCAGAAGCCTCTACATCAGTTCAAGTCCAATTCTGACCCCATTCATGCTCTTGATCTGTACGGCAGCGAGATAATAACCGGGACCGTGGCAAATAAAATCGGCATCTACTCTCTCCTCGATTCCTCTGCACAGCCGAACAGCACGACCAAACTAAGTTCGGAAAATTTCAAAGGAACCTTAACCAACCTGGCTGTCTTACCAACCAAGCGACTACTTCTCCTGGGCTCCGACAATGGGATAGTCCGGCTTCTGGCATGATGGACAATAACAGTTTGGGAAACCTCAGAAACAACAATTCTTGATATTAGAAAATTTTCTTCAAAAAGCCATAGACCTGTTACCTTCTAGTGTTCATAGCAAGACAAGCAAGCGTTCTGTTAGCCCATGAAGTATTATACAGATGGTGCTGCTCGCATTAAGGAGATTGCATATTCCTCCTGGTCCCATACTATTTATTTTATTACTTATGGAAATTATTATTGTACAACCACATCAACCTATGTGGGATATCGTAACGCTGCCTACACTAATATAGACTCCATGCTGATACTTTTCTACTTTACAGGGCGGCATCGTGTGCAAGAATTTAAGCCGATGCTCCCAAATGTGTTTAATTTGCACCTTAAATTTTTCCCTATGAAATATTCAGGATGTGGTCTGTAGATGAAGGTGGTTATAGGTGGCGGATTTAAGTAGCATCAATGCTGTGTATTAAGGATACAACTATATGCTTACACATCAACAGCACAAAACTGAACAAACTTCAGTTTTAGGACCGATCATAAAATGTTAAATGTCCTACAAACAAAAATTCTGCCTATAGAAACCACCGCTGACATTTCATTTCTTAAACTGAACAACCAGACCACATGTCTTTTAGGTAGTTTTGATAAATCATGTGTTTCTGGTTGAAGGCACTTTACCTAAAATATAGAAGTAATTACATAACCTTATTTTATTTTTATTTTTTTTGTTTAGGGATTGTCCAGAATTAGGAAAACTTGGCTGCTTTCTTTCAGAATGTCGTGTGTTCATAGGTCGTTTCTGGTTTTGCTCCATTGAAATAAGTAGACCTGAGCTCTAATACTAGACCCATGGCTAGATATGGTGCCATATCTAGAAGAAGGCATCCATGTTTTTCTAATGCTGGTTAACTTGAAGTGAGATGGTGGTCTTTGGTAGTGGGAGCACATGGAGCAGAACAAGTCTGTGGCTTCACTCTCAATAGAACTCTTTGGATCCAAGATGGCCGTAGATAGCTTGCTGATGATAAGACGTTGCACTACCATGGCTTCTGTTTGATAATTTGATGTAAAGGTAGTCTACCAGAACCCAGCCGATCAACCCATGCCTGTATGTAGGTTAGGGTCACCTGAACCAGACCATCTTTTTGCTTGTGAACTAGTGCCGCCATTGCAATATGCAAAAAGAGAGGTAAGCGGCAGCCACATCATTGGCCCAAAGAGCTCATTTACATATTGATAATCAGTGGTTTAGTGAATCAGTACCTCTATCAGGCTCACAAAGGGTTTTTGTGTAGATTTTACAATATAAAATCCACAATCCATATTCTTCTAAAGGCTTGTGCAGGCATATTCTTCAACCTGATATATGTGACTATATGCTGGGTGGACAAGCATCTGACACCAAGTGAATATCAGGTATGGATCCTATAAGTTAGAGTAGGACCCGTGTATAATATTCACTATACACTAGACAACACAGCTGCTGTCCCACTCTGTGTGTAGTCTTCATACCTGGAATGTATGCCAGCAAAACCACTTTAGGCCAGGGCCCCACATGACGGAAACGTCACTGATAGAAATGAGTGAATAATATTCGAAACGGCCGTTTCGAATACCTTCGCTCCATAGGAATGAATGTACGCATCTGGCCGCTCCCATTCATTCCTATGGGTGCGTGGTATTTGAAACAGCCGTTTTGAATAGTATTCACTCATCTCTAGTCCCTGAGAAAAAACCTGAAGGGTTTTTTTTTTTTTTTTTTAACCGTTCCTGGATAGTGGATGGGATTCTAGAGAATCCCATCCACACACTGCGGAAAAATACTCACACCAGACACACTACGATTTCCAAAATTCACCCTATGGATTTTCCAGCACTTTCCCTATAGGTATAATGATGGCAGAAGCCTACAGAGAAAACCTTAGTTTTTATTATGTGACAAGTTCTATGGTAAAAACTGTGCTGTGTTGCTGCTGTGGTTTTTCCTGTAACAATCTTCCACCCTGTTTTTTTTCTTCTGGCCGTGGGTCCTTAGCCTTAAGATGCATCACTGCTCTGCTGACAACAGAGGTCATGGGCCTGGTGTGTACAGACCTTAAATGCCCTACGCATTAGATTCTCATCAGCAAAATGTGGTCCATTTTGTGGGGCCAGCCAACTCTACGGATGTATGAGGAAAGTAGAATTTCGACACCCTATCCTTTTGGTCTTCTCTGTCCTCCTGCATTCTCAGCTGAACTGGGTTTGCACTTGTATTGGGGAGTCGGGAGGAATAACTGAATAGATGCTGACGTCTATTGTAGGTGTACGAGCACCTTATACTTTTTAGCCATTTTTATTTTTTATGGGTCATTTGGTACATTTCTAAACTGCATCAGCTGCAACTGTGTGAACTTGGCCTTGTAGAAATAACAGATCTATCTAGTAATGCTATTTTAGGGAGTTGCAGTCTATGGGATTGATCACTGTACATTATGTATAATACCACCCAATCACATGGACTGATGAATAAGGATTCCACCTTCATATTCCACCATGCCATAAGAGAACTATTAGACACCTCCTGCTTTTTAATGCAGTATCCCTTTATATGCACTCTCCTGAATTATAATATGTATATATTGTTTGGAAATGCAAGCCTGAGCATCTCAGGAAATATATATATATGTGTACTATCCTCGGGCTGCATGGACTTTGCTCACAACCTACGGCTCTATATGTTTGTTTGTTTTTTTTTTTGTTTTTTTTTAATTTTTTTTTTTTTTTCCTCCATGTATGCACTCCGCTTACAACACACATTGCGCTTGGCAATGTCGCCAGAGGAAGCAAGTGGGTTGTGGGTTGTGAAGCAAGTGGCGATGTCCATATACAAGTCATGTCACAAGACCTGTTCTTGTTTGTATATACTGTAAGATTAGTTTTTCAGTAACAGGATAAACTGGATTTTTTTTTTTTTTTTTTTTTTCTTAAACTTGCAGTAGCAAAGAGACTTACAGAGGTTGGAGTCATTCCAAGCAAAGCCTCAGAAATTGACTAATCTTATCTTATAATGTATATTGCTTGAGGGGATGACTATAGATACCCGGCGTTATCCCGGTGACTGACAGAACACCTCATTGCATTGCGATACAAATGGCAATTACCATGAACTAGAAGACTGTTCTTTTCTCCTGTATGAAAGAAGCAAGAGTCAAAAGTGATATATTAGATTTCTATTAAAGTTCATGATTCTAGCAATAACCCTGCTTGTATAAAATCTTTCATCTGTACATTAGTATTCTTGTTTCTATGCATTTATAGTTCGTGTCAAGCTGTCTGCCTTTATCTCCCAACAACAATGGAACGAAGCAGTCTTTGAGTCTGAAAGAGAAAACGCCATCGATGCCTCAGAACAACATTTCATGTCTTATACATAGAACCAGTGTGCATAAAAAGTTGAAAAACTTAGTTCTGTACATTATTTAGTTGTGGTGTTCTTGCTGTAGGTTACAGCATTATATGTATTATAGTCTAGAGCTGAATTCATAATTCTGCAAAATATCAGATGAGAGAATCCTTTATCTGCAATAGGTGGAGGCTATACTTCTCAGAATGAATACAGGGAGAGCTCCATATGGTCTTAATATTTGTCAGTCGTAGCTTGCTGCCTAACCCTGGCCTCTGACTGGTTCTGTCCTGGGGTCCTGGCAGTAGCTGCTGGCGATGACCAAAAGACATCGGCAAGGAATTTGTATGTTCTCCCCATGTTTGCGTGGGTTTCTTATAGGTACACCGGATTGTGATCTCTTTATGGGACCATGAATGCCCATATACCATACCTCTAAATCCATTAGGCCTATGTTTCAATTACTGTCCACAATAGTAATGAGAGCCCAGTAATGCCAAGAATTTCATAAAAACCGGCGAGGGACTATACCCATAGATGAGGAAAGGAAATCCAAGGAAAGGGTGCGCTCCTTTTACATAATTATCTCTTGTTGCAATAGGGCAAATAAACCCCTTAGTTTTCTTCCAAACCCAATCAAGGGTGAGATGTGCACATCTGGCCAAATGGGCTCAGGCGGGGGTCCCATCCATCTTGGGTTACCGGCCGTCGGATTGACAGGCCGTTTAAACTGGAGAATATACAACTGGAACCTATAGTTCCTAAAAGCCCAGGCAATGTGTGCTTCCTCATGACCAAGTGATTCAACGCGTCAAGGGATATGAACAATACAAGCTTTATTAAAATATCGTGTTTCGGGGTATATGACGAAGAGGTATGTTCTTTTGAACGTTCAAATACCCCAAAACACATTATCACTTTAATAAAGCTTGAATTGTTCATATCCCTTGACATATTGAATCGATTGGTCATGAGTAGGGTTGAGCTGATCTTGAGATTTCAAGATCGATTTTAAAATCCGATTTCCGATCATTTTCGAGCCGATCTCGATCCCGATCGTGAAATTTGCTCGATCGTCGATCGGAATCCGATCTTTTCCGATCCTCAACCCTAGTCAATGCTTCTCTATGGGAAAAGTCACTTTTGGGGTTGAGCCGATCTTGAGATAACCTCCGATCTCGATCCCACTGGAAAATATCAGGTCGGAATTCCGATTGCAATCATGAAATATACTCGATCGCCGATCGGAATCCGATCTTTTACGATTCCGATCGCTCAACCCTAGTCATGAGGAAGCACACATTGCCTGAGCTTTTAGGAACTATAGGTTCCAGTTATATATTCACCAATATACCCATAGACATATAGCCACCAGACTCTCTTAGGACTGACCCTACACACCAGCCACGCGTTTTGGCTGCACCTTCGTCCGTGGTGATCGCTTTTCTCTAACATCCGCTGTTCCTGAGTAATCAGTGCTGTTCAATTTTGTGCTTAGGATACTAAATAGACTAGCTACTATCAAGTGGGTGGTCCTAGCCTTGAACTTAACGCATGACAATGCAGAGCCTAATTAGCATATTGGGTGCTGAAACTAACAACACTAATTGCTCAGTAATGGTAGAGACTACAGAAAAAATTCCAAGTAGACCTGAATCATTGGAATGGTGAAGGTGAGAAATTTGAACCTACCTTTGTAGTCTTTACTAGAGATGAGCGAACAGTAAAATGTTCGAGGTTCGATATTCGTTTTGAGTAGCCCCTCAATATTCGACTACTCGAACCGAATATAGTCTATGGGGGGAAAATGCTCGTTTCAGGGGTAGGCAACGTTCGATCAAATTATACCTACCAAGTCCACGAGTGAGGGTCGGGCTGGATCCTCTGAGAAGTCTTCTCCGTGCAGCGTCCCCGCGGCATCTTCTGGCTCTTCATTCACTCTGCCAGGCATCAGGCCTGGGCAGAGCCGACTGCGCATGCCCGCACTACAAGTTGGCTCTGCCCAGGCCCGATGCCTGGCAGAGTGAATGAAGAGCCGTAAGACGCCGCGGGGAAGCTGCACGGAGAAGACTTCTAAAGGTAGGAGAAGAACCAGCGTTGATTGACCGACTGTATAGCATTCGGCCAATCAATGCTGGTTCTGCATCGAACTTTTACATTCGAACAGCGAGTGGTACTCGATCGAGTATTTAGAATACCGTAGTATTCGATCGAATACCTACTCGATCGAGTACTACTTGCTCATCTCTAGTCTTTACAAAAGTGGATATAACAAAAAAAAATGGTTGAATAGAATTTTTAATTTTTAGCTGATCAGGTACTGTAGTTATATTTACAAATAAATTTTTAGGGGCAAATTCTCTCATTTCACATAGTGTCCTCCATCGTACTGCGTCCATGATTCATGTTTGTAAAGATTCCTTTTTATCCTGTCTTATTTGTAGTTGTCTGCTATTCAGGTGTATTCAGACACTTAGGTTTTTCTTTAAAATCATGTAATAAACATGAGGGCGAGCTAGGCCTCTTTATTACAAATGGAATATGTATTACACAGCTGCAAAGACTTTTCAGAGCTCGTGAATCGCTGTAATAACCATGTTTTACCTGAATATTTATATAACAGGGCATAAAAATGGAACATCGTGATTTATGGAGATACTGTTTAAAACCCAAAATCTGAGCATCTTATGGAGGCAAATGATCGATTGGTTTTCTCTGCATACAAAAATACATTTAAAAGAAATAAAAGCTGAATTTGTTTATTCTACTTATTTTACAGACACACAGACAGTGCTGTGTAAAAGTTTTAGACAGGTGTGGTACAGATGCGGCGAAGTACAAATACTTTTAAAAATGGAAATGTGAATAGTAGAGATGAGCGAACACTGTTCGGATCAGCCGTTCCGAACAGCACGCTCCCATAGAAATGAATGGAAACACCTGGCACGTACACGCGGCCGGTCGCCGTGCCAGGTGCTTCCATTCATTTCTATGGGAGCGTGCTGTTTGGAACGGCTGATCCGAACAGTGTTCGCTCATCTCTAGTGAATAGTTTATATTTGTCAATTAACAATATAATAAGTGATAAAATAAATCTAAATCAAATCTATATTTGACATGACAAACCTTTGCCTCTAAAACGGCATCAATTCTTCTAGGTACACAGGCGCACATTTTTTTGAAGGAACTCATTCGACTGCACGCACAAACCACAAACAGGCTAGGAATGGCCAAGAAAGACGACCAGTAGAAGGGATCATTTGATCTATCGGCAAGCACAAGAGGCTTCCATAGTTTCTTTATTCACCGTGCAGACACAGATTGTACCTTTATTACATTACCCCTGTCTCTGACCGGAATGTTTCTGTCCACTTCACAGAAGGAATTTTGGTGTCTTTTAGGTGTCCTGCCATTGACAGCCAGCCACTGTCACTTTTGTTTTTGCAGTGGCGTTACGAATGAAGAACCTGGAATGCTACAAACTGAAATTGTATGGACTTTAATGACAGATCCAGGTTCTGTTTGGGACCCAACGATGGATGGATTGTTATATAGGCCTTGTAATGAGTATGTCAATACTACCTTTGTCAACTATTACTGTGACAATCTGGAAGGGGGGGGAGGTCAGTCACCCCTAATAGTGACACGAGGGACACTAACAGCTCAGTGATATATACAGGGCATCCTATGGCCACATGTGTTGCCCCTCATGGTAGGGCTTCCATCTAGAATTTTTCAGTAGGATAATGCTTGCCCTACTACAGCAAGGGTTTCCCAGGAATGCCTCACTCAGTTTGCAACACTTCCTTCACTTGCCTGGACATCTGATTTATTGTCAATCATTTATGTGGCTAGCTGGGAGACTGCAATGGCAACCTACAGACACAGCTGCAAAATCTATAGGCAAATGTGTTGCAGGATACCATATGGACTCTATATACTTGCATGGCCAAATGTATCCCATCTTGTGTCCAGACAAGAGGTGGCTCAATGGGGTTCTATAGTGAACTCTAAAGGTGTCCTGTGGTATATATACTACCAAGACTTTACCAGCAGATTTTTTAAAGGGGTATCCTGATGTTGGACATATATGGCATAGGTACATAGACTATGGATATCGCCCAATGTCTTGTCCAGTGCTGTGACCTGAACTTGCATCAGAGTTCCAAAAACATCCAAGAGCACTTGTTCTGGATTTAGATGCGGATCCTGGAGATGAATCCTGTGGATATGAGATAGTTGTCTAAGATGAGAATACTCTTTTATGTTTTGTATGATATGAGATGGGGCATCTGTGACTCTAACTTGTTTTTCCAGCACATCCCACAGATGCTCAAACTGAGATATGGTAATACATTGAACTCTGCGCTGTGTTCCTTTAACTATTCCTGAACAGGTCTGCATTGTGGTGGGGTACATTATCATACGGAAAGAGGATTCATGAAAACCGATGAAAGGGGGAATTTAGTCTACAACAACATTTAGGCATAGTAGGTGGTATGTGACAAAATATCATCCACATGAATGTCAAGGCCCAATATTCCCAAACAGAACCTTGCCCAAAGAACTACAGTACCTTTGTTGGTTTACATGCTGGTGCATCTGTTACCAAGGTAAGTGGCACACAACTCCAACACAACAAGACTAGATCACCTTCTTTTATTGCTTAATTGTCCAGTTCTGATACTCGTGTGCCCATGGTAGACTATGGCGGTAGACAAGGGTCAGTCCTTCATGCAGCTCTAATGTGCTGTGTATTCTGACAGCTTTCTGTCCTAGCCAGCATTTCTATTAGATTGGATTGGACAGGTTAGCCTTTGTTCTCCATAAACATCTATAATCCTTGGGTGGCCATACTTCTGTTGCAGACAACTTTTTAAAGATACTAACCCCTTATACCTATACCATTCCACAAGACCTGCTATTTTGAAGAACCTTTGACTCAGTTGTCTAACCACAGTTTGACCTTTGTCAGGCCAAGGCCACATATAGCAAAATGCAGCTAAAAAACCTTGTTGGAGGAATGCTTTCCCATTGCATTTTGCATTTTTGTCTTCTCTTATGTAAATCTATGGAGGAAACATAGAATATTTGCATTAAAATTAACACACTGCATTAAAAAAAAACCTTGAAAACAATTCATATTCCCAATATTTTATGCTGCAATGTGTGGATGAGATTAAATAAAAAAAAAAAAAAAAATCACTTTGCTGAGACAGGAAAATGCAGCATTTATTTCCAGCATTGTGTGGCCTTTGCCTCAAAGTCCCTCAGATCCTTACTCGCCCATTTTTCCTGCCTCCAACTCATTAACTTTAAGAACTGACTAGTCGCCTGCAGCCTAATATTTCCCATCTCTTGACAGGTGTAATGAAATCATGAATGCTTTAATATTAGGAACGATTTTTGTAGTTCTCCAGTTTGGAAAGTGTATGAAAGGGACCGAAAATTAATGAAGTAAACCGCATGTTTTGGTTAGCGTTACATGATTTCCAATCCTTGTACTAATTGACAGAACTGGATCAAGATGAAGATCTACAGATGCCGGGAAATAAAAATATTATAATTCCCTAAAGTACTTGGCACTGATGACTGCTTGATTGTATTCCCCACAGATTCAAGCACTATGGGCTGATTTTAGAACAAATTTATGTAAAAGTGAAGTGTTTTTTTCTATTCTAATTTATATTGATAGTTAAGTTAGGTCACAGAGTATTTTTTGTGTATTTTGTTGTATGTGGGATTATATGGCTTCTATGTCTAGTTCCACCAGCAATTGACCACTATTGGCAGTAGTCGGAATAATCTCTCCATGAGACATAGATTTCGGTGTTGGCTATTGACAGTTCTCGTGGCCTTATTGTTTATGTACAACCAGAAATCCAGCAAGTCTGGGATGCCTCAGTCCTCTAGTAACATCCAAATCTTAAGTGTTAATAACTGTAACACCACCCTTGGGTCACGTATGATAAAACAATGTCAACTTAACCAACGAGTGCATAGTTTGGAAGAAGAATATAGTAGTAGATAGCACGTTTACTTGTGACAACTTGTACATGTCACAAAGTTAAGAAGCGCAAAAATTCAGTGTGTCCCGAAGTCTGTGAACACCCAAAACAACCCAAAATCTGAGCTTCATATCCATGTTTCCCAAATTCTGGGTTCCCAAGTCTGCAAATACCCAAACTACCCAAAATCTGACCTTCATATCTATGTTTCCCACATTTTGTGTCCTGAAGTCTGCCAACACCCAAAACTACCCAAAATCTGACCTTCATATCCATGTTTCCCAAATTCTGTTTCCCCAAAGCCTGTGAACACCCAAAACTACTCAAGATCTGACCTTCATATCCATGTTTTCCAAATTCTGTGTCCTGAAGTCTGAGAATACCCAAAACAATCCAAAATCTGACCTTCATATCCATGTTTCCCAAGTTCTGTGTTCCAAAGTCTGTGAACACCCAAAACTAATCAAAATCTGACCTTCATATACACGTTTCCCAAATTCTGTTTCCCCAAAGCTTCAGATTTGCATCCCCAAAATGTTCTCTTCATATTTAGATGTACTCTAGAATTATGACCCCATGCATATAGCATGAGACTATATGATGGCCAATAGAATAAGAAAAAGCTGCAGGGGCACATGCATCTTGTAGATAGTCTACGATCTCAATTATATTACATTAAATACAATATACCATCATTTTGAAGTTTCCATTTAGCTGAATATGGACACAATACAATCTGTATGCCTTTGCAAAATTCTGAAGACATTGAAGACACATAACTGTCCATTCAAACATGTCTATGTGTATAAAGTATTATTTTTAATGGGTATTGAATAGTCTTTAGACTAGACCTTTTTTATGTAGATAGTGAGCCCCATATAGGGCTCACAATGTACATCTTTACCTATCAGTATGTCTTTGGAGTATGGAAGGAAATCCACGCAAACATGGGGAGAACATACAATATCCTTGCAGATGTTGTCTTTGGCAGGACTCAATTCCAGGACTCCAGCACTACAAGGCTGCAGTGCTAACCACTGAGCCACCGTGTTGCTCCATTGGGCTGGACCTTTACTAGAGTAAACAGCTTTAGTTCCTGGGAATTTTTTCCATGTCTACTCATACCTTTATATTGAATGTGTGTAGACAAATATTAAGCCAAAATAGTAAAATAGGAAGAAAAATCTAAATAATCATAAAAAAATTTATGATATTCTAACCGGTAATGCTGTGATTGTGTGTGGCTGTAGCATTAAGGTCACTCGAGTTGTGATGACCATAGTTGAACTTTTGGGAGGTTTCCTTCTGTAGATAAGACCACAATGAACTTTAGAATCATTTCCTTTTTGTGCAACATGTTGTACCAATTTCTATTTCGACAGGGAAACATGCAATGAGCAACAAATATGGAAGAACTATCACTGCAATAAGGTATAGATCTTGTGAGAATATCCCCTTTATGGTTGAACATTCCATAGCTTACAAGCATCTCCAAGTTCTGTTTCTACAGATTTTAGGTACATTTTATTCAGCCATACCATTTTCTTCACCGACAGCACGCAGTCATATGAATTTTTAGGACATACTGTGTTCTTGGTTGATCCGCCAGTTAAAATGGATCAACCTGCTACATTTTTCATTTTGCTGGATCTGTATAAAATGGATCCATAGACTTCAATGGGCATTGTTGGGCCACAATACAAACTGAAATAGAGCAAGAGAGGAATTCATCATGGTGCTTGTTACAAATTATCTATTTAATGTCATTTGCAGCTGAAATAGTCACAAGTGATGTTTTTGAAGACCATCAAAAGCTTCAGCATTACAAAAGTGGCATCAATGATGGATAAATCTATGCAAGAAAGAAACTGCCATGCAATTTCACCATGGTGCAAGGATGCCGGGATAAATGGGCCAACTCATGATTGCTACATTTTTTCTGGATTATGGGTATTCCCTTTATTATATTACTATTCTCTGCCCGCGAATTCATCTGCGTGTTGTTGGCGTCGATGATCCGGCTATATTCAGCAAATTGCTGCCGATGATGGTTTGCCTGCTCCAGCGTTTCAGTAGCTGTCAAGCTGGCCTGCTGCTGAACTTGTTCCTCACTCTGTGCCTGTGATTGTTCCGGCATCTCAGCAGCTGACTGGGACGCCATATAATTAGTGTGTTGTTGGCGCCGATGATCCAAGTCAGCTCCGCTTGAGGTGAACTCTGTGATTTCTGGCTACCTTCATAGCTCTCGTTGTTCTACAATTTTGTGACAAATTAGATCTTCTTTTCCCCAGCATGTTTAAATGTGAAAACTGCTAATTTGCATTATAGGTGTTTTCCCATCCAAGGTGTCAGCACTGCCTGGATCAGATCAGATAATATGCAAATGCATGTACACAATGGACTAAGGATTATCTGAGTGTTTACACAGAGAGATAACAGACCTGGCTTTATCATAACCTGAGATAAGCTGCCGCCAAGAGCAGTGTAATATAGTATGTGAACATAAATTCATAACAGTCATGAAGCCATGTCATTTACCGGGATAAAAAGTAGCCTACAGGTTACAAACTATCTATGTGCCAAATTTCATCCAAATTCGTTCAGGTGCTTTTGCATTATCGAGTAACAATCATCCAAACTCACAAACTTTCGCATTTTAAAATTAGTAGGATGGTATTATACTAAATATTAAATCAATTAAATCAATTTTCCATACTTATCTATCCACAGCTTCAGTTCTGGCCAGGTCAGACATATGGGAATTACCTGACTAGTCATCCAAGTGTCGTGGCGCAGAAGTGTCAGGCAGTCAGTTCCCAAAACACACCTATAGTATGATACCATCAGTCCCTATTATATGGTCGTACAATGTGGATCTGTGAGGTTTTTGACTTTTCTATTGCAGAGTAATGCCTTTTTTTTATGTCAAGACTTCTTTAGACTCTCCATCCATATAACTAGGATCCAGATATTCAGTAAGTGCAGAAATTTTAGGTAATTATTCTTCTTGGCCAGAGCCTATTAGTATACCCTGCTATGGTAGGAGGTGAAATGAGTTTTAATTGACACCAGGCAGTGTCTGTCACTTCTCATAGTGTTCGTTAAACTTAATTATGTTACAATGTAGGAATAAGCAAAACGCTATCAGAAAAGTATAATACACTTATTAATAGTCCATTAGCCATCCTGATCTTCTTATCCTCCAGCTGCAAAGTGAGTGTGTACGGTAAATTAATAAAGCAATTATTAATCACATGGAACAAGCTCCACTTTCTGGTTCAGTCTATTTATTAACAATAATAATCTGAAGTAGTCGACAACATAAAGCAATTAAGGGGAAGAACATAATTAAAAACTGACCCATGGGTCGTAAATCTGATTCACAACCAGAATAATCTACATCTCCGTCTAATTTCCTGAATAATTTGTAGAAAACATTTTAACCCTGTGTAAACTGAAAACAACAAACATTCAGTTAGACTGGCTGGACCACCAATGTTTTCACTGAACATGCTGCCTGCGCCTTGTTACTGACCATGCTGTTAGTTCATTCAACTGATCACTGGCTTGTATAGAAGGCTCTTAAATGGCACCAAAACTTTTGCACAAATTTCGATCTTCTGCCATCAGCAACTTTTGTATCCCCCCCAATAAAATAGTTCTACCTGTTCTACTTCCAGAGATATCATCAGCTGAAATATAACCAGTTGCGATATAGAAGATATATGTATAGGTGAGGATCTTATCTCACCGGAATCTAAAGAGTGGCTCAACCCCACTCCATAAACATAAAGTAACTAGGGTTGAGCGATCAGGATAGGAAAAGATCGGAATCCGATCGGCGATCGAGTAAATTTCACGATCGGGATCAGATGGAAAATGATCGGAAATTGGATTTCAAAATCGATCCTGAAATCTCAAGATCGGCTCAATCCTACCATGAATGCAGGAACTTTCTATGGTCTGGGACTTGGCAGAAACTCAGCCATGGTTTCCTTATTGTGGACAGGTTATGGACAGGGACACTACATGTATAAGAAGATAACCCAGCCACACCATAGAAAGTTCCTGTATTCATGATCATATCCATTGGCAACTTATCAAAACAAAAGACTGGAAACCACTAAGATGGTTATATTTGCAAAAATTTTTGTCTATTTATACTTAAATATGTTTATATTACCGGGGGGAAAATTTAATGTCATAGATGCGGGCATAAAAATCCAAAAAGTTGGTCTAAAGTTTAGATATGCTTTAAAGTAATATCAATCTCACATATAAAACACAAAAAATGTTGGAGAGACCGGACAGCAGCTTGGAATGCATATGAATTCACATTGCCATACAATTAGAGAATGAAGAATGGACCTTCCCGTATCAAAACATTTCTGCAATGAGGATCATAATATCACCGACCACATGAAAATTTTGGTTTGAAGAGGGAATTTTAAATCAAAGAAAGAGCGATGGATTTATGAGTATAAACTTCTGACCCTGCTTCAGACACTGGAGAAGGGGCTAAATCTGTCACATGGTTTTATGGCATCTTACAGATATCACTGACCTCAGACCCTGAGAACTGATAAGAACCTGGAATTGTTTACATTGTTCTTACATTGTTTCTACCAATTACTAATAACCCTCTTCCCCCTCCCCCTTCCTCCTAGAATTCTATCCCTATGTGTCCTTTTGTACATAAATATGCATCCTTTATAAATGGTTTTTAAATTTATTTGAAAAAGGAGCTGAGAGTTCCGAAACGTTGTAATCTGTCATCATTATTAGTTAGCCATTAAAAAGGTATCAACTACTGAAGACTATCAAGTTTTTTTTTTTTGTTTTTTTTTACATTTCCTACCCACTGGCTAACACAGTACGAGAACAAACATTTTCCTTATATAAAACATAACACACAACTTAAACCTCTGCTTTAGAGTCTACCATGACTAATAAGAAATGATAAAAGGAACCATGGCATGTCTCATGTATTAACTTTCATATATATGTGCATGAAAAATATTTTTATTTTTATGATTAAAATCCTTCCTGTTGGCAGCCCTAAGGCCGGGTTCACACGGAGTATTGTGGCTTGTCATTTGGTACGTACACGCCGCGGGATCTTTTGCGGGCCGTATACGCTCCCATTGTTTTCAATGGGAGCCGGTACCGTACACGCGGCGCAATTTTGCGGTCATGATTTTGCGGCGGCCGCAAAATAGCGCCGCGTGTACGGTACCGGCTCCTATTGAAAACAATGGGAGCGTATACGGCCCGCAAAAGATCCCGCAGCGTGTACGTACCAAATGATAAGCCACAATACTCCATGTGAACCCGGCCTAATGGAGCTAAAGATTTTCTTCCAGTATTGTCTTTATATAGAGTGCAGCAAGGTGTCTGGGCTTTATGACAACTCTAATGAATGAGAATTAATTGTCAGATAATTGTCAGTAGAATATGTAAGAGGTCACTGAGAACAGGTAACTCTAATAGAGAAAGGCAACGGAACGGAACCTTAGCTGGGTGTATATTTTGTAGCAGCCATCTCCAGACAGTGGCCGTTCTCTGGTCCGACATTGTAAAACATTCAACTTTTTTTTGTTTTCAATTATACTAAAGTTTTCAAATCTTAAAACAGAAAAATAAATCTAATAACCGGCCACCTATAAAGATAATAATAGTAGAATAATGGCGGCAGATTAATCTGCACTTACAATATATGTGTTACTACGAACAACCCACAGACTGGGCCACTCATAGATGAATAGGCGGCTGATTAGATTCGGTCATTCCATAGACCTAGAGACTTCCAATGTACGTGGCCGGACCTCCACTATAATCATCATGGCTATGACTGTTCATACACTATATATGAATGGACTTTATTTAATCATATGAGTCCAAACTTAAGGAGAAATTAATGATTACATGTATGTATCATTTCTTTACAAAAGTAGATATAAAGCTTATAGGGATGACGTTCCAGTCTTGACCCTTTTTTGTAATGTGATTGACACATAGTGTGCTGCGTTACATGACCATGGGGTAGCAATCTGTCAGGCCTGAAGATTTGCCCACTCCTATTCCAGTAGGTCATCCCTTTTTCTGGGTATCAATAATACCCCCTTAGTCCCCGCAGCATCTTCCGATCTTTGACCTGTAAGCGGCTATTTTCTTGTAGTGCGGGCATGCGCAATCAGCTCTGCCCAGGCCCGATGCTGCGCGGAGAAGACTTCTAAAGGTAGGAGAAGAACCAGCATTGATTGGCCAACTGTATAGCATTCGGCCAATCAACGCTAGTTCTGCATTCTGCGAGTAGTATTCGATCGAGTACGAGTGTTTCGAATACCATAATATTCAATCGAATACCTACTCGATCGAATACTACTCGCTAATCTCTTGCCAGGATGTTTTTATTATTATGCTCATCAATATATGTAGCATTTTTATAACCTGAAGTACAGAAATAGAAAAATGGCAGAAGAGGCAAATATACCATAGACATCCATTTTAGGGTTCTCTGATGTGTGTGGAGAATGTGCACAGACCCATGGGCACTCACTCTCTAAGCTATAGTATTCTCCATGCCATAACAATAGGCCAGACCTCGAAAAGATTTCTCCCACAGCAGGCCAGTACTTTCTCTATAGATGAAGGTCAGTCACCCTGCAACGATCTGCAAGTGAATGTCTGGTTTGACTAAGTCAGGTTCCATAGGCCTAGAGGAGTACGGCATGGTCTATAAGACTTCTTACACCTACATACTGCTAACCCTAAGGAGAAACAATATGCTCCAGAATAATAAGAGAACAATAAATGATAATATCTCTGTTAGTAAAGCTAATACTGAAGAATGGTTCAAAATTATAACCTGGATACTTATAACCAAGAGAATATAACATAAATGTATTAACATACTATGTGTCCAAGTTTTATCTACACATTACATATTTTCAATGTGATTTCCTTTGGTGACATGGCAGCTGTCTAGGGAGTAGTCCAGTTCTGTCCAGATGCATGGCAGCATATTCTCATATATTGGCTTCACTATTTGAGCAATGTTATAGAGGACCTTTCATCACCTGGAGTACATGCAGTGTAATACGCCTCTAGAAAGCCGACAGTGCGCTGAATTCAGAGCACTAATGGCTTTCCCATTCTGTGCCCCCAGTGAAGAGCTATCGGTGCCGGTACCGCAGCTCTTCACTGTCAGGAGGGCGTTTCTGACAGTCCGTGAGGAATGCCCCTCCTCACAGTAGCAATTATTGCACTATACTGTGAGAGGGGGAGCATTCCTTACCGCCCAGCCATGACACTGAGCTGTGAGGAATGCCTCCCCTACTCCTGACAGTACTCGTCCATAGATGAGCTCAGAACAGGAGAGCCGACAGTGCGCTAAATTCAGATTGCTAATGCTATCTGTTGGTAATCTGCTTGTGTCTACGCTCACTTGCGTAGTCAGACGCTCACTTGCGCTCTAACCTGACGGGCTCTTTTACGCTGGCCTTGGACTGGAGGGCATTTTCACCTTTTTAAAAAAGGAACAAGTCATAAATAGAGCGTGAAAAGGAATTTCATGTCCCCTTTTCTTGCCAAAAAGCAAAAGTGGCGAGAGCAGAGTAACATCTGGAAAAAGGTGCATAAATGAAGCGTAGCGCAGAAAAAGACCTCAAAGAGATGAAATTTACACCAAACAAGGTGGAAGTAGCTTAATAAATGTGCCCTAATGAGTTTTAGAACAAACCATTCAAAATCAGTTTTTGAGGATTTGAGACAGTTTTAAAATCTGATTTTGCACAAAGAGCCTGACGCCGATGTAAACCTAGCCTAATAGTGTGAACCCAGCCTTAGGGTCCATCCACATGGAGGAAAGTGTCGCTGATTCTTCCACGATAATCGCGGCAAAATCAGCACTGATAAAAAGACTCCCATTGGGTTCAATGGGTTTCGTTTTTTGCGCGGAACACATTGAAATCAATGGGAGTCTTTTTATCAGCGCCGATTCTGCCGCGAGTTATTGCGACAGAATCAGCGCCACTTTCCTCCATGTGAATGGACCCTTATAGTGTGAACCCAGCCTTATAGTGTGAACTAAGACATACAGTCTGAACTCAGCCTTAGACATTATTACTTTATCTGCCCAACTGAGGAAAAGACTGACTTAAAATGTCTTATTCATAGGTTTCTAGGAGTCAGTGCCCCATTATTCATTGTATGATAGGGCATACAACATTACGGTAGGAAAGCTCATTTAATGTTACAGGATGAGCAGAATTTGCATTGACTGTAGAAAAAGTACAATTTATTACAATCAAATCTAAATTAAATTATTGCTAACTTGTACAAGCTAAAACAAGAAATATTGTAATATATCTTATTAGAGAAAAATGCTTCTCACTCCACTAATCTGGTTCCTTTCTTACTCCCCTTCCATCTTTTACTTGTAAAACAGACATGCAAACCGTTCATTATTCGCGGCCGTTTTGCACCCGAGGGGCGCCTGTTTTGCAGTTCCTTCATACAGTTTATGAGTGATCCATGAAAACAGACAAACATAGAGCAAGACCTATAGTTTGACAGTCTTTTACAACGGACTGTCAAAATATCAGTCATGTGAATAGTCCCCATTCACAAGCATGAATAGTAATGTAGTTGTGTGATGGCTGTTGTAAAATAAACCTTGGTGAAGTTGAGGGTGGAAAAATAGTTCATTGCATGTGAGTATGGAGAGACCTAGGCACTCGTGTGCCTGTGCGGCCATGGATAATTCTCTGCTTGCAGATCTCGCACTTTGCCATAGATTTGTCATTTAGTAGTGTACAAACAATTTCCCATACAGGAGATGACCGCATGTAGCTGCTGTCGCCAACACCAGCAGCAGTGTCTACCAGTGCCAATGTCAACCGAGCTTGCCTTAAGGGTAAGTTCACACAGGGTTCTTTGGTCCAGAACCCGAGGCAGAGGCTGTCTCAGGTTCTGGACCAAAATACGGGTATCTGCAACTGGATGCTGGTGCAATGCACCGTCTGGTGAGTGAGTATCTCGCTTCTTTTTCCAGGAGCCGGAACAAACGGCTCCCGGAAAAAAAGAACTGACAGCTCCAATTGATTTCTTTTTGATCAGGATTTTGCGCAACAAAGAAGCAAAATGCTCATTCTTTCAGGCAGATTCGCCTCGCGACATCCGCTTGAAGACTCTCCCTCTTGACTAGGCCCATTCATTTGGGCCTGATCCGGAGCAGAGTGTGCGACTGGATGCTGATGCACTGCACTAGCATCCAGTCGCAGCTACCCGTATTTTGGTCCGGAACCTGAGGTGTCCTCCGCCTCAGGTTCCGGACCAAAGAACCCCGTGTGAACCTTTAGACCTATTTCAGGCAGGGTTTTTCCTTCTTGAGGCTTCACACAAAAAAAGAATTCTTACTATTACAGCTGACACTAGTGCTAACCTCTTCCTCTGATGTCACCCTGACTCGGTGGTCAGGTCTTATCTGTAATAGAATCGTCATTATATTCAGTATTTTCATCTTCTCCACTTTTTTGAGACTCACCATGGCAGTAGGATTCCTCTATGCCCTCACAATTCCCAATAGATTTTCTCCTACTGCCCCTACCAGCACAATTACCAGCAGCACACCCCCTGCCACTATTACCTCCACCAACAGTTATGTCTCCCACCTCTACTTCCTCTATACCTAAAAAGCACTGTCTATTCTCATCCAACTCATCAAGAAACTCATCATGAATGACGGCATCAATGCGGCAATGTGACATGGAGGAATGAGCCTGTGGCACTGCAGAGGGGTTATGGAAGCCCAGATTGTATGATAGCAGCCTTCAGCTTGTCTGCATTATTGGGTCTGGGGGCTCTCATCTTCCTCTTGACAATACCCTATAGAGGTGAGTTTGCTGGCCAATCGAGCACAGTGATACTGAGATTATTAAACCAGGTCTTGGTACTTTTGGCAGTGTGGACAGGGGCCAAGTCCTGTTGGAAAATGAAAATCCCATCTCCAAAAAGCTTGTGGGCAGAGGGAAGCATGGAGGGCTCTAGAATTTTCTGGTAAACGGTTGCACTTACTTTGGTCTTGATAAAACACAGTGGACCTACACCAGCAGATGACATGGCTCCCCAAACCATCACCGATGGTGGAAACTTCACTCTAGACCTCAAGCTTGGATTGTGTACAAAAGCCTCTCCACCTTTCCTCCAGACTCTGGGACCACAATTAAAATTAACTTTCATCTGAAAACATATTTGACCACTGAGCAACAGTCCATAATGATATTCTAATTTATTGAGATGCACTAGTATGTGTTACAACAGAGGAGGAGGAACGCACAGAACTCTGACGCAACATCAGTATTTCACTCATTTCAAAAACTTTTCTTTTGTCTTTTATCTCAGGAAGTACTTCTTATAGAATAGCGAATGATGACAATGTTGGGCATTTGTTTTGTTTTTTTACAAAATTACAATGCTTCAAAAGGGTGACCTGGACAGTATTAGGGTGCTTTCACACAATGCCTTCACGCAAAAAGACGCGCATTATACGAACAAGCCATTGAACTCAATGGACAGAATACACGGAGCGTAACTCCGTGTGAAGGGGCCCTAAGAAAACAAATACATACAAACAGGGGAAGACAGCAAAAGGAAAAGGGAAAGAGAGAAAACAGCGGAAAAGGGGTGAAGAAAGGAAAAAGAGAAAGGGATGAAAAAGAAAAAAAAAAAAATGGGGGAAAAGGGATAGGAGAAGGAAGAGGGAGGCTCCGGCCCCCGGGGAGGAATGTCCACAGGAAAACCTCTGGCCCTCACATCTGTGAAAGACTTTGGCTCAAAAAACTGCAGCAAAATCTGCAACAAAAAAGGCTGCAATTCTGCAATGTGGGGCCTCAGCCTAAAGGGGTTTTCCAGGCAAAAAAGTGATTTTTCAAAAAAGGTCTGTTAGTGCTATTAAAAGGATTAATAAGTGCAACCAAATACCTTCAGTGTTTTGGGTGATTTCTGGGTTTCTCTGTGAGCTCCTGGCATCTTCTGCATTTATTTACATGGGCATCTTCCTATTTTGTTTTCCTACAACTACCATGATACCTTGGGCTAGTCAGAGCTGACTCACACCTCCTCCCTCTCTCACTCCCTCCCCCTCCCTTTCTTACTCACAACCTCTCCCTGTTTCCCTAGTTAGCCTGCCCACTACTAGCCCTACTAGTGGTGGCTACTGCACATGCTGACACTCCGGCAATGTTGTGTCTGGCAGACCTCAAGAAGGCGACTTACCGGCTGTTCAGAAAAAGTGGCGTCTCCTGTCCAGAAGGTCCAGACCAGAAGACATACATATGATGGAGTGGGTTTGTAAAGGAGATGTTCCATTTTACTGCTTCTAGAAACAGAACATCATTGGAAAATCGGAAAATGTGCCTGGCAATCTAGGCAATTCTGGTAACCAAAGTGATTGAGGCCTGGTGGGGTCATTGGCTATCTTAGATTAGAAAGATCAGTTTATTCCGGACAACCCCTTTAACATAATGCATTTTTTTTGTGCTACACTTTATATTGTTGTTTAGCAAAAATAAACCCTTAACAAATGTTAGTTTTCAGACTACCTGCAGAGCTCACTGCAGGTTATTTATCAAATGCGCCTCTTTCTGCAAAATTTTGTGTAGTTGCACCTTTTGCGCATCGTTTCAATTTCTGGCATACTTTACTAATCGGCATCTGCTGTTGATAAATTCCATGCACATGTCGTTGCTATGTGTTTTGCGCCTTTTTTTTTTTTTTAAAAAAAAGAAACTTTTATACAGGTGTTCGCAATGCGCCGAATTTATCAAAAAGGCACAACTACATGATAAATACGGCTCAGACACAGAGCAGAACAGTATATAAAGAAGCAGAAACAAGTGACTTCTCGGGATCTACAATGATGACTTCAAATCCAGCTTGTCCAATGAAGAAAGTTCCTCTGATTTATCCATCTCAGAGCAAACTTTGCGCACAAAATCCAAAAAGAAAAAGAAATCTAAGGCCCCACGTTGCGGAAATGAAAATTTTTTGGTGGAAGATTTTGCTGCAGTTTTTTGAGGCAAAGTCAAGAATGGCTACAAAATGAATGGGAAATATATAGGAAGTTCTTAGGCCAGGTTCACACAGGAGTTTTTTGGACCGCATTTTGACGTGGAGGTCACCTTAGAATCTGGTCCAAAAAACAACTAGCCATGACTGGATGCCGATGCAGTGCATACAGTGCACCGGCCTCCAGTTGTGGCGTTTCACTCTGGATTAGGCCCAAATGAATGGACCTAGATGGGAGGGAATGTCGCGAGGCGGGTGTCCACAGGTGAATCAGCCTGAAGAAAGGGCATGTCGCTTCTTTTTTCCGTGAGCGGGAACAAACCACTCACAGAAAAAGGTACCTATTGAATTCAAAGGGAAGTGGTTTTTTGAGCCGGATTTTGATGCGGATTCCTCATCAAAATCTGGACCAAAAACCCCTGTGTGAACCCGGCCTTATACTCCCTACTGCTCAATCCACTTCTGGCTTTGGCTTAAAAACTGCTGCAAAATTTGCAACAAAAAAAGCTGCGTTTCTGCAATGTGGGGCTTTAGCCTAAAGAAGAGTGTGACCATGTCCACCGCCCCCTCTGCCTCCCACTACGCCTCTGCTCTACAGTATTAATGCACTTGAGTTTGCAATGCATTTTAGGATTTGACACAAGTAGTTGAATATGACTTATAAAATTGATGTTAATGTTAATTCTGCTAACTTGGCAGTTTTGTGTGTGTCTTATATTTGTACAATTGTTTTCTGTAGTCTGCACTGTTTTTTACGTGACTCTTAGGGTCCATTCACACAGAGGAAAATGGTGAGGAATTTGGTGTGGAATTTCAGCGCTGAAAAAATGCCTCCTATTGACTTCATGCTAGCAGAAAATGGAACCCATTGAAGTCTATGGGAGGCTTTTTCTCAGCGCTGAAATTTCACACCAAATTCCTCCCCATTTTCCTCCATATGAATGGACCCTTAGAGTAGAATGGATTTGCAACTCTTTATGCGCCTTTTTCAAACAAATAAATCTGGAGACCAAATTCAGACGCAAACACGTTGATAAATGTGCCCCGTGTGATGTATACCTGCAGTTGTCTAAGGCCTCATTCACATCTGCGTTGGTATTTTGTCGAGGGGACTCCGCATGTGGACCCTTCCGAACGGAATACCAGACGCATTTGCAAGCACACAGATCCGCATAGACTATAATGGGTTCCGTGTGCGATCTCTGCAGGGAACATGTGGACAGGAAAGTAGTTCACAATCTACTTTCCTTATCGCATGTTCAGTGCTGAGATCACGTGGCAAGCACATGGACCCAATTATAGTCTATGGGGATCCGTGTGCTTTTACTGCACAGCGCTTGCAAATGCATTTGGTAGTCTGTTTAGGAGGTCCCCATGCAGTCTCTCCCGAAATACAAGAAATACAGTCTGCACATGAACAAAACATGGTTGTGTGAATAACGCCTGAAGGCATTTTGATATTTTCAGGTTTATTCAACACTTATGAGAAAGTATAAAGCAGAGATTGTATTTCGCCTTCACCTTAAATCCACCCCAGATTACGGATATAAAACCCGTTGTGCAACTACACCTTATATAAATATTCATTTTCTCCTGCAGAGTGAAAGTGATAAACCGGGCGCACACAATATTACATGCAGTCTATAACTGAACGCTATTCACATTACAGTAATGTCTGGCACATGTTACCTGTAAGCTAACGGTTATCAAACTGAGGATCTCTGGTTTAGTGACATAGTACTCAGATTAAATGCAGAGTAAGGGTGCATTCACACTACGTAACGCCGGGCGTGTATGAGAGCCGTACACGCCGGTGTTACAGCAGACTGCCGAACACTTCCCATTCACTTCAATGGGAGCGCTCGTAACAGCGGCGTTTACGAGCGCTCCCATTGAAGTGAATGGGAAGTGCTCGGCAGCCCTGCTGTAACGCCGGCGTGTACGGCTCTCATACACGCCCGGCGTTACGTAGTGTGAACTTACCCTAAGCGTGCTGTTCATTAGAAAAAAAAAAAGCAGGCGGTTATTGATTTGAAAAAACCTAGCCCTAGAGCGTCATTGCCTTTTTAATTGGAAAGGCCCCGGCTAGCTTTACTAATTGCACTTTAGCTTGCACTAATTAGTGAACCTGTTGTACATGGGTGAATGTGCAGACAAGTATTTGTTTGAGGTAGTGCATGAGGAACTGGTGACTTCACGAGTGGGAGGAACTGATGTTGAAATTCTGAGCTCCTGCATTTGGTCTTTTTCAGGTGAGGTATAGACCGTGCAGGACACCAGGAACAGGTGGGTTATGATGGTACTTTGAATCCTATCCAAGAAAAATGTCATAGAAAATAATATTCTGATAGCGAGGTGGCAGAATAAGAACCTCACTACCTCCCATGATCAGATCGGAACAGGTTTCTTATGTTTATAGAACATTACGACCGTGCTCTGTGTGTATAGTAATGGTAACATAACCTGACTACAGCGATTGTGTTCTGGTCTTTTCCGCAGTATATGTAACATGAAATATCTTTCCTTTCAGTAGAATGGATAAAGCTGTGTTCTGCTTCCTCTTCCTGGCTGGTATATGCTGTTCATCAGCTGTAAGTCTGACTCTTCTCTTTTATTCTATATATTATCATTCGTAAGGAATGGAGGCTAAGACGTATTCTGGTAGATTCTCCTGCGGTGTGCACACAGATCTCATCCGTGTGCTGTGCCGAAAAATCTGCAATGTGCATTACCCTGTGGTGCGGGGATTACTATTCGTAGTCTGTAAATATGTTGCAGTATTTCATTGCTACTTTTATCCTTCAGCATGAAGAAAGTGAATTTTGCAGAATATCAGGTTTTATTTCCACCGCAAAACTGATGTAGATTTAGCATGGTGGTAAAAATCAAGCAATTCCTGTATTTAAGGAAGGTACAAGGTATTTTTGTGAAAATAATGCAGCTTGTGCTCTATGCTTGAGAGCCAAACCTAGATTATTGATTCAAAAGAACATAATCTTTATATTACATGGTATAATTGATTTTAAGGCTGAAGCCCCACGTTGCGAAATGCCCCCATGCTGCATTCTACAGTACATTCAAAGTGAATGGGATTCTGATTAATCCCATCCACACGTTGTAGGGAAAAACTGCATATCGCAACATGTAAATTATACCTGCGGAAACCCTGGCTTTTTCCATATAGGAATAATAAGGCAAAATTTTGCACAGGAAAACGGATTTTTTTTTTCCCCAGCATTATACTACGCGTGGCCTTAGGCCCAGTTCACAAATGTGTTCGGTATTCCGTTTGGGGAGTCCTCTTGGGGACTCCCCCTCCCGAAAGCATTAAAAAGCAGTGAGCAATGAAAGCACAAGGACCCTATAGACTATAATTGGGTCTGTGTGTTTTCAGCTTGGTATCCACACGAATCATGTGGAGAGAAAATTTCTACAAGAACTACTTTTCTCCCAGCATGATTCGTGCAAAAAACACATGGACCCCATTATAGTCTGTGGGGTCCGGGTGCTTTCATTGCTCACCACTTTATAATGCATTCGGTATTCCGTTCGGTGGGTCTCCAAGCAGACGCCCCGAATGGATATGTGAACCAGGCCTTGGCCTTAGAGTAAACTGCTAATTTTTTTTGCAGAAAATTAAAATCCTTTCCATTCATCTGAATAGTCTCTTTGGTGGGAAGCGCATGGATTTCTTCACATACCAATCAAATGAATGGGCACAGGCATTGAAACTTCTGCAACAAGCTTGTTGCATGTGAATATACTCTTATGTTTTAGGCTTTCATCATCACTGGAGTTTCAACATGTAGCACAAAGTCCTGGGGAATTTTGAGCGTCTGTTTGTATTCTGTGACCAATGGTACAAGGGCATGTATGTGACTGTGAGGGGGTGATTTAGTTCATGATAGTAAGAGGCCAAAGTTTGAGCGAGCTTCTGCGAATTGCTTTATGTTTGTAATTTGGGTTTGATTCTAGTTGTGAGCTTCTGTTTGCTGGTCCCCAATAGACCTCATGCTAAATGTTTGATTGCCAGGGATTAAAGGGTATTTTGTGAGAAAGTAGAGGGATCTGATAACACTTAAACACTTCTCCATTTAGCAATCTAATCTCTATGCTGCTTTTCCTGTAAATTACTAAGGCTATTGCTCAACTGAGTGAAAGCGGCAATAACCAGAAGTGCACTGAACCCATAGGAAACTGACTGGTATGGACCGTGGCCCTAGTAAAGGGTGGTCCTAAACAGTGACTTCTATAATATCCGTATGGCCAAACAGTATATATCGACAGGGTTCTTCTAATAGGACAGCCTTAGAAAAGCGTTGTGTTTCTCTGAGGCCTAGGACCTGTTCAGACATCAGAGAATGAAGAGGAATTGAAGTGGACTTCAACTTCCAGTTGCTGTTCAGTCCCATTCAACTGGGTCTGATCATAGACCAAATGTCACCAGATCAAGAAGTATGCTATTAAAAAATAAATAAATATATATATATATATATATATAAAAAAATTTTTATAGCAAATTTATTTTTTCTTCTTATCCCTACATGCACATAGACTGCATTTCCTTTTATTCTTTATAAAACCAGATTTGCTTGTATTTTAAAGAGGGGGGGAAAAAAAAGTCCATATTGAATCTGTTAGGCCTGGTTCACATCTGTGTTCAGTAATCCGTTCGGGGTGTCCGCATGCACTCCCCAATGGAATACCGACCGCATTGGCAAGTGGTGAGTTTATGAAGGCACACAGACCCCATAGACTATAATGGGGTCTGTGTGCTGTCCGCATGGAACATATGGACAGAAAAGTACTTTGTGATCTACTTTCCTCTCTGCATGACTCGTACGGACATTATAAGACTGAGGTCTGTGTGCTTCCATTGCTCACCACTTTTGCCCATGCATTCGGTATTCCATTTAGGGGGTCCCGGAATGGAATACTGAACACAGATGTGAACCAGGCCTAAGTTCTCTGAGCTGGTTAGAAGGTTATTATGGGAAACTACATGACTCTATAGTTGACATGGGTTTTTGACACTTTTTTTGCTCCAGCACACTGTATGAACCTGGAAACAACTCTTTAAAAAAAAAAAAAAAAAAAAGCTAGTGGTTTTTGCACAAAAAGCATCAAATCCACGTTGTTTTTCTACCTACATAGACTTCAATGGGTTTTTCCAGCCTGAATCTGCTTGAAGATGGGTCATGTCGCTTTTTTTCCCCTAGCAGTAAAAACTGCTAGTGACTCCCATTGAAATGAATGGGAGTCGGATTATGAGACTGATTCCACATCAAAATCCGCCTGCAAAAAAAACCCCTTTGTGTGGACTGACCCTTAAGGTGACTCTAAGATAACATGACCCTGCAAAAACCACTTTTCTCAATGGTCTAGTGACTGATTGTATGACTTGTGGATGAAATTATGGTCTATGGCCTTAAATAGTTTTACTTGTAACTTCCTAGCAATAATAAGATTCTTAGAGGGCCTGTCGCCATATCTGATGAGCCCCATGACTTATGTTCTCTGATAGATGCGGTCTTCCTGAGAATTTTGATGTTTGTTTATCCAAATCCATTCAGTTGTTCCAAAGATATAAGCCCTTCTAGAATTGATGCGAATTAGGGTATAGTAGCCAAGTGGCTGGGGGTGGGGTCTCTGTGTACTATATGCACATCATGCAGTGTTACCACCCACTTAGCTAGTATAGCCTAATTTGCAGCAACTCTATCAAAGGGCTTATATCTTTGGAATAACTGATTGGATTTGGATAAAAACAAAAACCCGAATTCTCAGGGTGACCGCACCTATGATGTACGTCATTGGGTTTTTGGACATGACAGGCTCTATAAATTCCAACTAAAGCGAATAGAAGGAACAGGATTACATTTTACGCTAACATGACTTTTCGCTTGTCTAAATAGGAAGTGGATTATGAACAATTTGTTACAGAAACACCGACAACGCCTTTTCCTACAACTCCTCTTCCAGAAGCAACACAGCCAGCTATTGTAGAATCTACCTCAGACGCTTTCTGCGATCTCTATCCTCATCTACCAGAATGCTTTACAACTACTACATCTACTACAACAACAGCCGCGCCAGAGGAAGGTGATAAATCTGAACAAGCAGCAGCGCCGCAGCAGGACGAACATTCGATGGAAGATAAAGATGACCTCGCATCCTCCTCCTCCTCTGAAGATCTTTGTAGAGAGGAGCTGTCCCGCGCAGACATGCAAACATTTGAACATGCAATGAACACATTTAGCAAGGACCTTCTGAAACAGATTCACCAGGAATCTAATAACCCAAATGTAGTAGTGTCCCCCTTTAGTATCGCTCTTGGTCTCTTACAGCTGGCACTAGGTAATAACTTGCTAACATGGTACTGTACAGATTAGATGCATTGCTCTATATAACTGGTGTTACAATAGAAAGGATGGTGGTTGCTCAAGTTGTAATTCTGACTGTTTCCATGGCTCTAAAATCTGCATTTATACAAGTTCAGAGCTGCAATGATGGAATATAATTATAGAATTTTTAATGAGGATATGGGGGCAACATGGTGACTCAGTGGTTAGCACCGCAGCCTTGCGGCGCTGGACTCCAGAGTTCGAATCCTGCCAGGAACAACATCTGCAAGGAGTTTGTATGTTCTCCCCGTGTTTTCATGGATTTCCTCCCATTCTACAAAGACATACTTAAATGGGAAAATAAATATACATTGTGATCCCTATATTGGGCTCACAATCTACAAAAAAAATTTTTTTTTTAATGAGGATATATAATCTACATATGTACCATACTGACAATCCGCAGCCCCAATTTAGAGGTGTTGCGGTCTCAATATATTACCCCCTGTTCATAGAATATGGGTAACTTATTGATCCATGGGTGTCAAATTGCTGGGACCCCCGCCAATCATGAGAAATGGTGCCCCCATTTTCACCCCAATTTGAAGAGTGGCGGGTCAGCAATGTGTGCTATTGCTGATTGTTTCCACTAAAGTGGCTTCACACCTTTCCAACTTGCCTCCCCCTTTCATACAGGCATACACAATACCTTAGTTCTCAAGATTGGTGGATAAGGAGATACCTTGTTGTGACTGTAATAAGGTCTCACTGTGCGGAAAAGTGACTTTGTGGAGGAATAGTTACTATAACTGTAATTGAGCTAGGTCTGTTCTATCTGTGTTAGGATTCCACTGGTTGGTCCAATTTGGTAATAACAATGTAACACTCTATGCACGTGATAGAGCCTTGAATTGTTGCGTAGGGCGCCCACTGGACAATACTAACAAATGCTTTATATTTAGGTGCGGAGAATGATACAGAAAGGAGAATACTGGAGACACTCCATGTGGAGTCATTACAATGTCTTCACGAGAAGTTACAGAAAGTGACAAAGCGGCTGGTGGAAACTTCTTTAAGCGTAGCTACTCGCATGTACTTTCAGAAAGGTATGTCTGTTAGGTTGAGAGAGCTATATGTACTCTGATTATTTGTGATCTCCTTTTCTGCCCCAAATTTCTGTAGTCTGTACATTGACACTTTAAAGTTTCCAATCTAATACTATATTACCACCATCACTTTGGGCTCTTCTGTCCTCCAAACTATTATGGTATGTAACGTGTCTCTCTCCATAGGCTTTCATATTAAAAATAGTTTCCTAGAAAGATCCAAAAGGTTATATAGAACAAAACCTGCGAACCTCCTGGAGAATATGCAGCAGAATGTGGAGGACATAAACAAGTGGGTTAAGGAGGCCACCAGAGGGAAAATCCCAAACTTTCTCTCCACCATCCCAGCGAATGTTGTCTTAATGCTCCTGAACGCTATACATTTTAAAGGTAACGTTATTTCCTTGGTGTATTGGCCATTGTAGGTTTTGGTCTTGGTGCACTTCCTATGTGATCAGAGCAGTCAGTAGAAGCATTATTGTATTGCTCCTGTACTAAATGGTCTGTGCTAGAATACTATATAGGACTGGAAACTTAGTCCACCAAATGGTCATCACTTAATGTTGGCTTTTACTTGCCTTAAGGCAGTTAAGGAGGACCTTTCATGTCCTCGGGCACCTGAGGTTTTATATACTGCTAGAAAGCCAACAGTGTTCTGAATTCAGCGCACTATCTGCTTTCCTGTTATGTGCCCTGGGGGGAGAGATATTGGTGCAGGTACTGATAGCTCTTCACTGTCAGAAGGGCGTTCCTCACACAGTCTATTGGGTAACTCCCTTCCTGACAGTACTGTCCATAGTGCTATACTGGGTGTTCCTTGTCACCCATCCATGACGCTAAGTAGTGAGGAATGCTCTCCCCCTCCTGACTGTACTCATCCATAGACTAGTACTGGGGGGGGGGGGGGGCGGCGTTCCTCGCTGATGAGCGTAATGGCTGGGTAGTAAGGAGTACCCCCTCTGACAGTATAGTGCTATGGACAGTACTGTCAGGAGGGGCGTTCCCAAGTAGATTGTCAGGAAGCCCTTCTGACAGTGAAGAGCTATTGGTAAATGCACTGATGTCTCTTCTCCCAGGGCACATAATGGGAAGGCCAGCAGTGTGCTGATTTCCGCAAACTATTGGCTTTCTAGCCACTGGAGGTATGGTAGGACCAAAGGAGGGGGTGTACCCCAAAAACACTCGATGTCGCTCACATCGTCACCAGATGAGACTCAAGTGGATAAAGGTGGTTTTTATTGATCAATCAATAAAAACCACTGTTATCCACTTGAGTGTTGTCTGAAGACGGTGTGAGCGCCATCAAGTTTTTTTTTTTTTGGGTACATCCCCCCCCCCCCCCCTTTGGTCCTACCATACCTCCCAGTGTCTATCCAACAGCAATTTCCATTAAGGAAAGCTATATACTCTGAATGTGGTGAACCATCGTCCAGGTGAAAAGTCACTCCATATCCTACACCTACCTCTAGAACTAAAAGTCCAGGAAAGCGATTGGGACTTCTGGGGACAAGTCACCAAAACGCATCCCAGCACAGGAAATTCCCACCTCAAGGAGGCGCAATTACCCTTCTTTTTGTTCCTCTGAGATCAGCATCTATGAGCTTTCTAGCGGTATATAAAACCGCAGGGCCCGAGGACATGAAAGGTCCTCTTTAAACATTCAATATGTTGTCCTTTCTATGCCCAGGAATTTGGAGGACTAAATTTGACCCCGCTAAAACTTCGCCAGATGTGTTCACTATAAATGATGAGGAGGAGGTGATGGTGGACATGATGCATTCAACGAAGTATCCCCTCAGTTTTTTTCGACTAGAAAAGCTAGACAGTCAAGTAAGTGAACAAAATGAGTTTTTTTATTTATTTTTTTTTTCTTCCATATTTTAGAAAATCTTAAGTACATTACCAAGAGGCAAACTTTTGTAAAGACTATTGTAGCATGTTATAGACGATATTGATGATTATATAAAATCTTTGTTCCCTTTAGCATCTATAATGTTAGGACTATGTCTACCGAACAGGCAGAAAACCTTCTCATTTCTTTGCCTGGTGTATTTTATTTGACTGAGTGGTACTATAGAGGAAAATTGATGTAAATTGGCAAGTCCAATACTCCCATATACATTTATAACCCCCAAAAAGCAAACAATAAGCATGTATATTTTCTATAGTGAAATACAAAGTAAGCAGTATTGTTATTGGGCAGATTTAGGAAATGTCAAAATACTTTTTTGGAATTTTTTTTCTTATTTGAATTTTTTATTTTTTATTTTTTTTTCCTACAAGGTGGCCAGAATACCCTTTAAGGGAAATGTGAGTTTTGTTGTCATCATACCTAACCAGATGAACTGGAATCTCTCAAGACTGTTGGATAACCTTAATAGAACGGAACTGTATGATAGATTCCATAAGGAGAAACCAACAATCTTAAAAGTTCCCAAACTAAATTTGGATTTTAAACTGGAGCTATCTAATTCTCTGACCAACCTCGGTAAGAATTAACCTTTTAATGGCGTTATCCAGCTTCCAAAAAATATCTAGAAATACATCCACAGCCATGCTAAATACTCCCTGTTCCCATGTTTTGTTTGTTTTTTGGCAGGATTTGAACACCAGGACTCCAGTGCTGCAAGGCTGCAGTGCTGACCACTGAGCCACCATGTGGCCCCTCCCATGTACACTCTTTGCTTGGCTTTATTTTACTTGCTGCTCCTTGTATCACTGTTTTTTACATGCAGTGACTCTGTGGACAAACTACATTTCCAATGATTCAAGGAGCAGCAAGTAAAATAAAGCTGGATAACACCTCTTAATCTACTACATAGTTAGTTGTACAGCTAAATGGGGTAAAAAAAAATATGGTAGCCAAAACTTGACCGGTAATCCTTAAGAGCCCAGTCCCATAAGAAAATGCAATATGTGTATAGGTGCAATTTCATACTGTGTAGCTTCTATACTATGGAAGGTATAGTGTATACAGGTCCTGTAAATTATGATTGACTCACATTATATTGAAGATATTGGTGTACTATTAGGGCGGATGCCAGGAAGGGGTTAATGCGATTTGCCGTAAGTTAATGTGAATCAAATAGAATAGTATCGGAAAATTCAGTGACACTGTCGAATCAAATTTTTGCAAAATTCGCTCATCAATCTGTACCAACCAACTATTAGCTGGTATGGACATGTGCTTTAATGTGCCCAAACATATAATACAACTCTCCATCCCCTTACTAAGCACGAGCCCTTAATCCTATAGTTTCAGCCTTATAGACCAGAGGGTTTCTTGCTTTTTCTACTGGGTTGTATGTAACTGTGATTCAGATAGCATGCGTTGTGTTCTAATATTGTGTAATTTTCTTCATTTTCAGGTCTTGGGCAGTTGTTCAGAAATCCAAATCTGAAAGGCATTTCAGATTCGCCATTGTTTGTATCAAGTGTTGAACATCAGTCCACACTGCAGCTGAATGAGGAGGGCGTTGAGGCTGCTGCAGTCACAACCGTCGTACTGTCGCGATCACTGACTACTTTTAGCATGAATCGTCCATTCCTATTTTTCTTGTATGATGATTTTGTACGCCTGCCCCTTTTCCTGGGATATGTTCGAAACCCTAAACCAGGTTTCCAAAAAAAGAGGAGGGAACCCTCTTTTATCCCAGAAAATAAGCCTGTTACCAAAGGTTCCATACCGAAGTAAAATGTTGCCTCAAAGAGGTCATCCCCCGAGTGCTTAATTTGAAGTGTGTTATGGAAGGACTAGTAGGCCTGAATTGACCACGTTCTTTTGGTTGTGGTTTTGTTTTTGTTTCTGCCTGGAAACAGTACTTAAAGGGTTTTTTCTCATCTCAGTGTCTCAGCAGGCTGCCTGCAGTCTTTTTCTCACTTCCTGTATTTCTCCTCCCTCCTCCTCCCTCTTGCTAAACGGGCCAGAGACGTCTCACAACACTTATGTAGATCAGATAATATGCAGATGCTTGTACAGAATGGGCTCAGTGTTATCTATGTGTTTACATAGAGAGATAACAGACCAGGCTTTAATAGTAAACTGCAATTAGTTCAATGATTGTCCTGCCTGCAGAGCAGTGAGTAATGTCACTTGTCCTATAGGTCTGGGGTTATATCAACACTCTGTAAACAATGGGAGGAATAAGGTCACATACCAGGCAAACAAAGCAGAACTTCTAAAGCAATATATTTAGGAAAAGTCTCAATTTACATAAGCCACCAGTATAGATAGGATCCTTGAGATGGGTCAACCCCTTTAAAATGCTGGACTTAGGCAAAGGTTGATGGAATTATGAAATAAAAATGCTATATTTTTGAAAGATTATGCTGCGAGATCTAGCACGTCATTTATTTGGAAATACCAGTATTTATCCTTTATATGTCAACCTATATCCCTTTTTACCTGTTAAATAAATATATTGAAATATATTTTCACCCATTTGAGCTCCAATTTTTTATTTTTTTTTCCTGAGTAATACAGTAGCAGTGTTTTCATTACAGCATTGAAAACTGGCTTAAGGGCATATGGAGAACCATCTGCATGGAGGTGAGAGACTCTTCCCGCATGTAGTTGTGGTCCCGGCAATAACCATGATATAGTTGTTTGGGGTAGGCTAAGGTTGCAGAAATGCAGCCTAAGTAAGTGTCCTTAAAGGGGTTGTCCAGGATAACTTAAAATCCCTAAACTACTCTAAATGACATCAAATATGAAAAATGTATAGTTACCCATATCCCTCGGGCGGTCATGTGACTGCCTCAGGGACATTTTCTGACGATCCGTGTCCCCATTTCTAGAAACAGAGCGTCACTACTACTCCCCCCCCCACCCCATATCCACTCAGTTACTCAATTATGCCTACCATTCAGGCTTCTTCTTTCAGTGAGACTGTGCATCCTCCTGTATTGATACTGTCTGTGCAGTGCGCACTCATCTACACTGTGCACGCCACCGCCTGTAATTCATCTCTACTGTGCCTCCACGCATGCGCAGCAGAGGTGGCTCATCGCTGCTGAGGAGTATGGGAGCAATACAGGAGGAGCAGCCGTCTCACCAGGAGAAGCATGGGTGGGATAAGTATATAATATGGGTTGGGGGTCAGGCTGAATAGGTAGGGAAGGGTGGGATAGATAGAGAGGGGGTGTATGGGGGGGGGGGGAAGGTGAAAGGTTTAGTGCGGAAGTTAGGTAACAGAAAGCATTGCATGTAAACAAAAGCAGGAGATACCAGCAGCCCCCAGAGACACCCAGAAATTACTCAAAACACAAAGATAGGTATGTGGGTGCATTTATTATCCCATTAGTAACACTAAGACGAAAAAAAAAAAAAATTGCCCAGAAAACCCCTTTAGGCTAAGGCCCCACAAAATGTTCTGCAGCAAAACAGCACTTTGGGAAAAAACCGCAGCAGCAACGCATCGCGATTCTTCCCGCAGCGCTTTAAAAAGAAAGTTTGCAGAGTTTTATTCTGCGGACTTTGTTACAATTATACCTATTGGGAAACCACTGGCGTTTCCGTAGGTATATCTGACATGCTGCGATTTCCAAAACGGCACCAGTTTTGGAAATCATGTCATGTCTACACGGCGTTTTTTACCACAAAGTTGGCATGGGATTCGCTAGAATCATAGCCACTTTGCCCATACTGTAAAACGCCGCGATTTTTTTTTCCCCAGAGTGTTCCCATTGTGGGCAAATCACGGCGTTTCTCTGCTGTGGGGCCCTGGCCCTAAGCAGTTATCTATAGGCAAAGTCTCCTTCACAGACAAAGCGTAATCATAGAACAAAGTTCTGTAACAAAGTACAGTAGTGACATTGTTTATGGGTAAACGGAGATAATGGGAGTATTGGAAGTAGCACATAAAGGGGGAATGTTTGCATTTTGGAGACTTATAACAGTAACACTGCTGCTCCTGAAATGGTCTTGGGCAAGCAATTGTTGCTTCCCGTCAGAATGGGAAGGATTGTAAAACATTTCAAACAATTTAAGCTCATCATTCTGCAGTGAGAAACTTAAAGAGGACCTTTCACCATATCTGGGCACAGGCAGTGTTATATACTGCCAGAAAGCTGACAGTGCGCTGAATTCAGCGCACTGTCGGCTTTCCCGATCCATGCCCGGTGTAAAGCGCTATCGGTCCCGGTACCGTAGCGCTTTACAGTCAGAAGGGCGTTTCTGACCATTAGCCAGAGACGTCCTTCTGCCTCGCGGCGCCAATCGCGCTGTGCTGTGGAGCCGGGAGGAACGCCCCCTCCCGCTCCTGATAATGCTAGTCTACGGACAAGCTGTGTGAGCAGAGGGAGGGGGCGTTCCTCCCTGCTCCACAGCGCGATTGGCGCCGCGAGGCAGAAGGACGTCTCTGGCTAATGGTCAGAAGCGCCCTTCTGACTGTAAAGCGCTACGGTACCGGGACCGATAGCGCTTTACACCGGGCATGGATCGGGAAACCCGACAGTGCGCTGAATTCAGCGCACTGTCAGCTTTCTTGCAGTATATAGCACTGCCTGTGCCCGGATATGGTGAAAGGTCCTCTTTAACACACAAGCGTAAATCTTCAAGATAGTTGACAATCTTTCAAGGAGTAGTCATCTCACATGTCAATTCAAGGTTCATTCTATCCAATGCTTATAGAAATTGCAAGAACCCGAGAGCTACAGCTCAGACTCTACAGACTTCAGTTACAAGAAAGTCGCCTCTTTCTAATACCATGGCAGCATGGCTTAAGTTTGCAAAGTTGTATATGAACAAACCACAAACCTTCTGGACTCTCCAATGTTCTTTGGACAAGTGAGACAAAAATGGAAATGTTTGGCCATAATGCACATTGCTACTTTTGGTGAAACCCATAATACAGTGCCTACAAGTAGTATTCAACCCCCTGCAGATTTAGCAGGTTTACACATTCGGAATTAACTTGGCATTGTGACATTTGGACTGTAGATCAGCCTGGAAGTGTGAAATGCACTGCAGCAAAAAAGAATGTTATTTCTTTGATTATTTTTTTTTAAAATTGTGAAAAGTTTATTCAGAGGGTCATTTATTATTCAACCCCTCAAAACACCAGAATTCTGTTTGGTTCCCCTAAAGTATTAAGAAGTAGTTCAGGCACAAAGAACAATGAGCTTCACATGTTTGGATTAATTATCTCTTTTTCCAGCTTTTTCTGACTATTTAAGACCCTCCCCAAACTTGTGAACAGCACTCATACATGGTCAACATGGGAAAGACAAAGGAGCATTCCAAGGCCATCAGAGACAAGATCGTGGAGGGTCACAAGGCTGGCAAGGGGTACAAAACCCTTTCCAAGGAGTTGGGCCTACCTGTCTCCACTGTTGGGAGCATCATCCAGAAGTGGAAGGCTTATGGAACTACTGTTAGCCTTCCACGGCCTGGACAGCCTTTGAAAGTTTCCTCCCGTGCCGAGGCCAGGCTTGTCCGAAGAGTCAAGGCTAACCCAAGGACAACAAGGAAGGAGCTCCAGGAAGATGTCATGGCAGTGGGGACATTGGTTTCAGTCAATACCATAAGTAACGTACTCCACCGCAATGGTCTCCGTTCCAGACGAGCCCGTAAGGTACCTTTACTTTCAAAGCGTCATGTCAAGGCTCATCTACAGTTTGCTCATGATCACTTGGAGGACTATGAGACAGACTGGTTCAAGGTTCTCTGGTCTGATGAGACCAAGATCAAGATCTTTGTTGCCAACCACACACGTGACGTTTGGAGACTGGATGGCACTGCATACGACCCCAAGAATACCATTCCTACAGTCAAGCATGGTGGTGGCAGCATCATGCTGTGGGGCTGCTTCTCAGCCAAGGGGCCTGGCCATCTGGTCTGCATCCATGGAAAGATGGATAGCACGGCCTACCTGGAGATTTTGGCCAAGAACCTCCAGTCCTCCATCAAGAATCTTAAGATGGGTCGTCATTTCATCTTCCAACAAGACAACGACCCAAAGCACACAGCCAAGAAAACCAAGGCCTGGTTCTAGAGGGAAAAAATCAAGGTGTTGCAGTGGCCTAGTCAGTCTCCTGACCTTAACCCAATTGAAAACTTGTGGAAGGAGATCAAGATTAAAGTCCACATGAGACACCCAAAGAACCTAGATAACTTGGAGAAGATCTGCATGGAGGAGTGGGCCAAGATAACTCCAGAGACCTGTGCCGGCCTGATCAGGTCTTATAAAAGACGATTATTAGCTGTAATTGCAAACAAGGGTTATTCCACAAGATATTAAACCTAGGGGTTGAATAATAATTGACCCACACTTTTATGTTTAAAATTTATTAAAATTTAACTGAGCAACATAACTGTTTGGTTTGTAAGATTTATGCATCTGTTAATAAATCCTGCTCTTGTTTGAAGGCTCTAACTTATTTGCATCTTATCAAACCTGCTAAATCTGCAGGGGATTGAATACTACTTGTAGGCACTGTATGTCACAAATCGTACCAGTTGTCGCACAGAGTGACAATTTGGGCTTGTTTTGCAGCCATAGGACCTGGGCCCTTGCAGTCATTAAGTGGACCATGAACTACTCTGTATACCAAAATATTCTAGTCTAATATGAAGCCAACCATCCAACGGCTGAAACTGGGTCATACAACTGGACTATGATTCCAAGTGCACCAGCAAATCAACAGTAATAACTTTATTTATATGGCACTGACGTATTCCACAGCACTTAAATCAGAGGGGTGTAGGGGGATAATTTTGGTAAAAACCCTTCAACCATGTACTGTATGAGCTACTTTTGTAAGACTAATCTCAATCACAAAAATGAGCTCATGCCAAAATTAATCAAAATATATCAATTGTATTCAATGTAAAGAATTCCTATATTTAAATCATGAGGACCAGAGCGATTTACAGCTGAACACATTCAGAGCAGATAATTTACAATTAATGGGGAAATGGCAGTGGCTAATAATAGAGCAAATCTAATAATCAAATACTATATAGTCATATAGGATAGAAATAACAATAACCAGTCCTATAAACTAGCATAAGTGAAATAACTTCCTTTCCCTTACCAAATGTAAGAAAGTGCCTGGTGTCCCACTCGGGAATACAACTTTAAAAATACGAATTACTCGTGAACACGTGAACATAAAGGGGAGCTGTAAGAACTGAACATACCTGTATTTAGTGGAAAACAAGTCCGCATTACAAAAGGTGCTTAAAATGTCCTCTCCAACATCCGCACACAAGGAAACGCGCGCTCCATATTTGAGAATGTACTCTGCAACATTTTTGTGGTACGGTATACTGCATGCTTGCTCTTGACACTCCGGGCGAGACCCCAGAGTATAATAGTTGTTTATGGGTGTTCATTATGGGGCATAATACTGTGTGTAGGGGCCACTATGGGGGATAATACTGTGTGCAGGGGCCACTATGGGGTACAATACTGTGTACAGGGGCCATTATTGGGCATAATACTGTGTGCAGGGGCCACTATGGGGGATAATACAGTGTACAGGGGCCATTATTGGGGATAATACTGTGTGCAGGGGCCACTATGGGGGATAATACTGTGCGGAGGGGCCACTGAGAGACATAATACTGTGTGCAGGGCCCACTATGGGGCATAATAGAGTGCGCAGGAATGCGTAGGAGGGTCGGTCAAGGTCGTCGGTGTCGGTCGATCGGTCTGTGGGGGGGGGGGGGCATGTCAAAAGTTCGCCACGGGGTCCCGCCATTCCTAGTTACGCCACTGTATGGGGGATGTCTAAATGCAGCATAATTACTGTTATTTTCATTTAGAAATAATGTTTAACAACGTGCGAGAAAAATCCATGGCAAAGTTCTGAATAACAACATATTTTGCCCATCTCAGCATAGACCATATCTTGAGGTGGAACACTCGGAAAAAGTGTATGGGTGCTTATCATTATTAATACATGATACACGTCTTCTTTTTGGGGTCAGAATTACAATATATTAACACGTCCATAAGCCTTAGACGGGTTCACACCTGCGCCCGAACTCCGTTATGCAGGTTTCGGTTTCCTGCCCGAGAAACTGGTCAGGAGACGAAACCGGCAGGCACTTTTCAAACCCATTCATTTGAATGGGTTTGAAAAGTGTCCGGCCGTGAGCGTTTTGTGCTCTCCGCAGCAAAACTGTTTTTTTTGTAACTGGACACAAAGTTGGACATGCAGGACTTTGTGTCAATTTAAAAAAAAAAAAAAAAAAAACGGTGTCGCCTCGGAGAGCACAAAACGCTCACAGGCGCTCATTGGCAGGCAGTGAACGGAAAGAAAACGGAAAACTGCATAACGGAGTTCGGGCGCAGGTGTGAACCCGCCCTTATTGGCTAAAAGTTGAAGCTCACTGACTTCTATTGGTAATGCCATCCAAATGGCATGGTGAAGACATAAATCATAAGAGTGGTTTATACATGGAGCCAGAAGGCAGGTCAGATGGCCCAATATGTGAACAAAAGGAGAATCCCCTGGGAATATTTCCCGTAATGTATAAAGCCAGTCTACCCCTGGACACACCCTTTTCCTTGTGAAGCCCCGCCCCTTTTCCGTAAAATAATTTTTTAAGTGCGTTTGGAAAATGTGATCTAAATCTAAATGTGCCAAAATTTATCAATTTGCAACAGATTTGGACACATTGTGCTAAGGTTAAGTTGTATCCATAATAGAAAATGTGCCATGACATTGGACCCTCATCTAGAAATAGGTCATCAAAATGATCATCATTCCTGTAAAATATAAGCCCAGACTGCCCCCAGCCTAACCCCTTCCTTGTGAAAACTATACCCATTTTTATGTGAGTTGAAAAAATTTGCCTAAAACTAAGCGGGTGAAATTGTGCCAATTTGCACCAGATTTTCATAAATTTTATACCGCAGTATTTACAGTAGTAAACCTGGCTGCTTTAAGCAGGGGTGACAATTGTCGAAAGCCCCAACAATCTGGTAATGATGACCTTTGCTAGAAATAAGTCATCAATATTAACAAACCCGTATAGGTCGGGATACACTGAGCACAATCTGCAGAGGTCAGCTCCTGCTTCCACAAATTCGCGGATGACTAACCAGCAGTGATTTACAGTTCTGGCATAGTGGATGGGACTTTACGTTATGGAAATTAGAAAAAGTTCCCTTATTTTACAAATGATTGCCAATCTCGGTTTCAAGTTACCCCTCGTTCACATTTGCATTGGTATTCCGTCCGGGGGAGTCCACATGGGGACCCCCTGAACGGAGTACCAAACGCAATTGCAAGTGCTGTGCAGTAAAAGCACACAGATCCCTATAGACTATAATGGGGTCCATGTGCTTGCCATCAGATCTCCGCAGGGATCATGCAGACAGGAAAGTAGTTCACAATCTACTTACCTGTCCGCATGATTCGTGCGGGCAGCGCGCGGCAAGCACAAGGACCCCATTATAGTCTATGGGGTCCGTGTGCTTTTACTGCAATTGCGTTTGGTATTCCGTTCGTGAGGACAGAATACCAACACAGATGTGAACGAGGGCTTACTTGCTTTGAAATAGAATTCGGCACCTATGGGAAGGTGAAGTCTACAACCAGGCAGCTACAAAACCCATTCACTATGAAGGGCAGAACAACCGAGCAGCTGTTACTACAGATTGACAATGTTCTTAGACCGTTATCCTTTTATTAATGTTCCACACAGTCAAATTTTACTAACAATTGTTCACTTAATTATTCGAAAATTTTATTTGACTACAAAAAGGAATTTATAACGGCCCCCAAATGAAAAATATCCAATAAACCCCGATCAGTTAAATCAACAGCGATGGCATGGGAGCGAAAGGGCAAATCACATTACTTAA
Source organism: Leptodactylus fuscus (assembly GCF_031893055.1). NCBI lineage: Eukaryota > Metazoa > Chordata > Amphibia > Anura > Leptodactylidae > Leptodactylus > Leptodactylus fuscus. The sequence goes on along the minus strand of NC_134266.1, from coordinate 39,343,329 downwards.
AAGTTCACCATTTATTATGTTAATGGTTATTTTCTGAAATAATCATTAAAATGTGAATGCCGAGAGGGGTTATTGTAGATGGAAAAATAAATGAGTCCGCACTTAATAACTAACTTCATAAACTTGCAGGAAGCAATTGATGTTAATTTATACTCTAGATGTAATTAGCACAAGTATAATTATAATTTTAGTGCCAGTGAGATACCTGATTGCCTTACATAAGGTAGGGCTGAACTGCAATTGACAATCATTTGGTATGGACTTCCTGCGCCATATTAAGCTATGATTAATCTTCTGAACGTGAAATCTGTTTATTAATCATAATGTTTTAATTATCTGAAAAATGAAAGAATATCTTAACCACTTGCGGCCAGACCCATATTATGATCCATCAGGCTGGTCCTCTGCGGAGACATTACTGAATCTGCAGATGCATGGAGATCCTACAGCTGCTAGAGAGGAAATCCCACTGTCAGAGACTGCTGAACTCCGCTGGAAAAGGTAGAGACTGTTTACAACTAGAGATGAGCGAATATGCTCAAGTGAATACCTCGGGGGCAGGGAAGGTGGGAGGGGCAGTAAAAATTGCAGCGGGAGCTATTCGATCAAGCATATTCGCTCATCTCTATTTACTACCATCTTTGCCTTGTTGACCGCTGTATTCTGTACATAGCATTCAATGAGCGCTTCACGAGGAATCGGCAATGCCACTTGTTCTGAGTTATTGTCTCTAGTTACAAGCTTAGAATAAGGCCGTACTGTATTGCTTAGGGAAAGCTACGTCCCAAAACTATCATTACCTAAGACATAATATAATCCCATTTAGCAGCACAAAAGATATATAAATAAAACTAGATTAGTTTAATATTAATAAACTCATCTAGTTTTATTTGTATATCTTTTTGTGCAGCTAAATGGGATTATATTATGTCTTAGGTAATGAGGGCTTTAGTTATTAACTTTGTTCATTGTCAGTAGTTATGTCTTGCTGTAATGAGAGTGTCTTTTCTGTGTGTTAATTCCGGTCCCATTACACATCCCAGAATGCATGTAACTAGCTATATCCATATGTCATAATTCATGTATTATAACCACCTGTGTACTGGAATAAGGTCATGGAACACAGACGCTCCTGCAAGCCAAAGCACCCCAACTGATAACCTTCAGAACCACCCCAATTTATGTATCTGCTGAAGGGAATATGATTTCATCTTCATGTTTGGTATTCTGCATCACTTGCCCAGCTTGTCACCTATATGAGGTGTCCATACTTTAAGGCATATTCCACAATATAGGTCATATCACTGTTGACTTTGTGGATGTAGCTGGCCCTGGTCACAGGTGGGAAGTACCCAAAAACGGGATTAAGGGTGCATTCACACTGAGTAAACGCTAGCTTATTCTGAACGTAAAACACGTTCAGAATAAGCGGCGTCTAAAGCAGCTCCATTCATTTCTATGGGAGCGGGGATACGAGCGCTCCCCATAGAAATGAATGGGCTGCTTCTTTCACTCCGTGCAGTCCCATTGAAGTGAGCAGAGCTTGCCGTATACGCCGGCACTCCCCATTCACTTCAATGGGACTGCACGGAGTGAAAGAAGCAGCCCATTCATTTCTATGGGGAGCGCTCGTATCCCCGCTCCCATAGAAATGAATGGAGCTGCTTTAGACGCCGCTTATTCTGAACGTGTTTTACGTTCAGAATAAGCTAGCGTTTACTCAGTGTGAATGCACCCTTAAAGTTCCTACAAGAATTGATCATGGACAAGACTTGATTGTCAGATACCTGAGGAATCAGCCAGTTTTGTAATCTCTCCAATTCCTCTGCTAATCTCCACAGCCTGACATAGCCAGAGGTCTGTTTCTTTATTTTACTCCCTTTTATTTTGCATACTATTTTGCTCATGTGCATGCTTTTTTTATTACATTTTTTTTTGCTTTTGCAATTCTGTAAGCAGTGTATTTTTTTGTGTATATTAACGCTTAAGTTATATCATGGTCTATCATACACCACTATCATACACATATCATTATGATAGACACCATGATAGTACTTAAGGGTTAAAACTTAATAAGATTGTACAGGGCGCTAAGATGTGCTCACAGTCCTGAAGAGGGAAGATAATGCTTAGTTTTTGTATGACAGTGGTCTAGAGGTTCACGGTGTGACATTAGAGGGCACAGGTGTGAGTTGTCCTGGTCTACTGTTAGTGACAGGTGTTGGCAGCTACTTGTGTGGATGTGTGGTTGTTTGTGGGTTTTTCACTCCTTTGTAGCCTGATGTGAGTGTAGAAGCAGGTCATATCAAATGTCACATAGGGACAACATGGTGGCTGCAGCCTTGCAGTGCTGGAGTCCTGGGTTCGAATCCCACCAGGAGTTTGTATGTTCTCCCCGTGTTTGCATGGATTTCCTCCTATACTCCAAAGACATACTGATAGGAAAAAGAAATGTACATTGTGATCCCTATATGGGGCTCACATGGCTTGTATGTCTGGAGGTTGTACGGATTCCTTAACAGCACTTACTGATCCAATCTTGGTGATAAGATAATCATCATGTACTGGGTGGTTACAAGAGCTGCTGGCTCACTGGAGACTCAGATCGACTGTATAGTCCAAATAAGGAGGCCCCACTATAAGGGCTAGTTCACACGTGAACTGCCCGCGCGGGTTTTGACGCGTCTCTCTCTTGTCAAAACCCGCCCGCCGCGACCATCGCTGTCGCGGCTTAACCCTCTGCTGTCGGCTCAAATGAATGAGCCGACATAGGAGGGAGCTGCCGGGGGCGGAAGCCGCGCGGCTGAGCCTGCACGGCTTCCGCCTGAAGAAAGGACAAGAAGAAGCCCGGCGGTCTCCATAGACCACCATTATAAGGGGAGGTTTTGGACGCGAAATCCGCTGTCAAAAACCTCCCCTTATACTCACGTGTGAACTAGCCCTAAGAAAAATCAGCAATGTAACAAATGAATGTAAACTTAAAATTTGCCTAAAACATGTCTTATACAGTCCTATGAAAAAGTTTGGGCGGGAGAGATCTTTGGGATTCATTACTTTGCCAATGAACAGAAGAGCACCATTGCTATCAGAACGGAGTACAAACAGGTATGGGTGGTTCAGGTGAAACTCCAGGGGGAAATGGTGGCGAGTTTTGGGGTCCACTCTTGGTGGACTTTCTGCTCCGTCTTCATTCAGTTCCAGCATTGCCTTGTGCATAACATGTGTGAGCTTCAATGACTTGGAAGAGATCTTAGTGAAGTCAGGACTTGAGAAGAGAGTCTGAAGTTCTGAAATAACAATATGAATTGTATGAAGGGAAGCCATTTTTATACAAGACATACATGGTAATTTTACATTTCACAACCCTAAGTAACGCCTATGTGTCACCACTACTACATATCTACAGTCCTATGAAAAAGTTTGGGCACCCCTATTAATCTTAATCATTTTTAGTTCTAAATATTTTGGTGTTTGCAACAGCCATTTCAGTTTGATATATCTAATAACTGTTGGACACAGTAATATTTCAGGATTGAAATGAGGTTTATTGTACTAACAGAAAATGTGCAATATGCAATAAACCAAAATTTGACCAGTGCAAAAGTATGGGCACCTCAACAGAAAAGTGACATTAATATTTAGTAGATCCTCCTTTTGCAAAGATAACAGCCTCTAGTCGCTTCCTGTAGCTTTTAATCAGTTCCTGGATCCTGGATGAAGGTATTTTGGACCATTCCTCTTTACAAAACAATTCAAGTTCAGTTAAGTTTGATGGTGGCCGAGCATGGACAGCCCGCTTCAAATCATTGAATGATAATCAGGTCTGGGGACTGGGATGGCCATTCCAGAACATTGTAATTGTTCCTCTGCATGAATGCCTGAGTCGATTTGGAGCGTTGTTTTGGATTATTGTCTTGCTAACATATCCATCTCCGGCGTAACTTCAACTTCGTCACTGATTCTTGAACATTATTCTCAAGAATCTGCTGATACTGAGTGGAATCCATGCGACCCTCAACTTTAACAAGATTCCCGGTGCCGGCATTGGCCACACAGCCCCAAAGCATGATGGAACCTCCACCAAATATTACAGTGGGTAGCAAGTGTTTTTCGTGTAATGCTGTTTTTTTTGGACGCCATGCATAATGCCTTTTTGTATGACCAAACAACTCAATCTTTGTTTCATCAGTCCACAGGACCTTCTTCCAAAATGAAGCTGGCTTGTCCAAATGTGCATTTGCATACCTCAGGTGACTCTGTTTGTGGCGTACGTGCAGAAACGGCTTCTTTCTCATCACTCTCCCATACAGCTTCTGATTGTGCAAAGTGCGCTGTATAGTTGACCGATGCACAGTGACACCATCTTCAGCAAGATGATGCTGCAGCTCTTTGGAGGTGGTCTGTGGATTGTCCTTGACTGTTCTCTCCATTCTTCTTCTCTGCCTTTCTGATATTTTTCTTGGCCTGCCACTTCTGGGCTTAACAAGAACTGTCCCTGTGGTCTTCCATTTCCTTACTATGTTCCTCACAGTGGAAACTGACAGGTTAAATCTCTGAGACAACTTTTTGTATCCTTCCCCTGAACAACTATGTTGAACAATCTTTGTTTTCAGATCATTTGAGAGTTGTTTTAAGTAGCCCATGATGCCACTCTTCAGAGGAGATTCAAATAGGAGAACAACTTGCAATTGGCCACCTTAAATACCTTTTCTCATGATTTTATAGATCTGGCTATGAAGTTCAAAGCTCAGTGAGGTTACAAAAACAATTTTGTGCTTCAGTAAGTCAGTAAAAAGTAGTTAGGAGTATTCAAATCAATAAAATGATAAGGGTGCCCATACTTTTGCACCGGTCAAATTTTGGTTTAATGCATGTTGCACATTTTCTGTTAGTACAATAAACCTCATTTCACTCCTGAAATATTACTGTGTCCATCAGTTATTATATATATCAAACTGAAATGGCTGCTGCAAACACCAAAATATTTAGAACTAAAAATGATTAAGATTAATAGGGGTGCCCAAACTTTTTCATAGGACTGTATGGGGGAACAATTTGTTTAAAGAAAAAACATCAAAAAAGTCCCATAAGACAATGCCACCACTAGCCCAAACCATAGCTATAGCCTTGAACAAACTATACATCTGCCATTGGCCAAGAAGTAAAATGTTGCTGTAAACCAGGGTTCGGGGGATATTGTCACTCCTTAGGGAGAGACCACCATATAGGTGTGTGGAGACTTGTTAAGCCTTTAGCACTCCACTTTGCAAGGAACTATGGGAAGAATATGCAAATCCGCCTTCCATGATGTAATTAGGAAGACAGTTGCTGCCTCATTGTTGCAAACCAATAGAGGGCGCTCACTGGAATGTGCAAGCCTGTCTTAAGACAGGATTCCAGTGAAATAACCCAATAATGGCTGCTCCCTTTAGCCTCATGCCCGACCTTCCAAGAGGCCTTTGTTTAGCAATGACGCTGGGATTATTACCAGGTTATAGTCTCTCAATCGAGGACAGCTGTTTCGATCTGGTTGGATCTGTAAACCAGGTAAGACATCATGAGGGTCTGAATCAGTGTTCGTGTTAAAATTTCTCGAGATTAAACCAGCATGATTTGGGGAGAAACTAGATTTGGGAAATGAAAAATGATAAATATAATCTTATTAAGAAAGGGACATACAGAAATAAGGAGAGTACAAGTTTAAGCCCCCTCCTTCTCATCAGTGCTTAGTCTTTTCTGAACACTAGGGGGAGCAAAAGTATAGGTCTTTTTACAAATTTAATAGGAGCTCCCTTCAGGGTGTATAGGGACCGGCAGGTTAGGCCAGTTAAAACTTTGTCAGAACTGCACTGGAAAAAATTCATGCTGTTTTTGGAGAGGTTCTTTAATTTTACGGGCGCAAAATTACGCACGTTATACGCCGTAACGACCCATTGAAATGAATGTGATCTGTTTTGAGTGCTCACATTCTGACACGTGTATACGTGCCAGAATGCGAGGGTGTTAACTCCGTGTGAACTGGCCCTACGAACCTCCTAGACAGTTACCATTTCTTTTTTAGCCATTCTTGGCTTTGGCTCAAAGAACCTCAGCAAAATCTGCAACAAAAAAAGTTGTGTTTCCGCAATGTGGGGCCTCAGCCTTACTGCACCCAACCCGACCTATAGGTGGATCTATAAGGAGCCAGTATCATGTAATTCTATTTTAACGAAAAATAGATACATAGAGAGTAGAGATGAGCGAACACTAAAATGTTCGAGGTTCGAAATTCGATTCGAACAGCCGCTCAATGTTCGTGTGTTCGAATGGGTTTCGAACCCCATTATAGTCTATGGGGAACAGATACTCGTTAAGGGGGAAACCCAAATCCGTGTCTGGAAGGTCACCAAGTCCACTATGACACCCCAGGAAATGATGCCAACACCTCTGGAATGACACTGGGACAGCAGGGGAAGCATGTCTGGGGGCATCTAACACACCAAAGACCCTCTATTACCCCAACATCACAGCCTAACAACTACACACTTTACACACTCAATACCACCTCTCTGACAGTAGGAAAACACCTTGAAACATGTGTATTTGGCACTTGCAGTGAGGAGAGCTTGTCACCAGCAGTGAATTTGGCCCTTGTAGTAAGTTGAGGTTGGCACCAACATTTGTTTTGAAAATCAGGGTGGATTGAGCCTCTAACCAGCAGAGTTTGGGCAAATTCATGGTGGAGGGAGCCTCTAAACACCCCAGTTTGGGCAAATTCATGGTGGAGGGAGCCTCTAAAAACCCCAGTTTGGACCAATTCATGGTGGAGGGAGCCTCTAACCAGCCCAGTGTGGGCAAATTCATGGTGGAGGGAGCCTCTAAAAAACCCAGTTTGGACCAATTCATGGTGGAGGGAGCCTCTAACCAGCCCAGTTTGGACCAATTCATGGTGGAGGGAGCCTCTAACCAGCCCAGTTTGGGCAAATTCATGGTGGAGGGAGCCTCTAAAAAACCCAGTTTGGACCAATTCATGGTGGAGGGAGCCTCTAACCAGCCCAGTTTGGGCAAATTCATGGTGGAGGGAGCCTCTAAAAAACCCAGTTTGGACCAATTCATGGTGGAGGGAGCCTCTAACCAGCCCAGTTTGGGCAAATTCATGGTGGAGGGAGCCTCTAAACAGCCCAGTTTGGGCAAATTCATGGTGGAGGGAGCCTCTAACCAGCCCAGTTTGGACCAATTAATGGTGGAGGGAGCCTCTAACCAGCCCAGTTTGGACCAATTAATGGTGGAGGGAGCCTCTAACCAGCCCAGTTTGGACCAATTAATGGTGGAGGGAGCCTCTAACCAGCCCAGTTTGGACCAATTAATGGTGGAGGGAGCCTCTAACCACCCCAGTTTGGACCAATTCATGGTGGAGGGAGCCTCTAAACAGCCAAGTTTGGACCAATTCATGGTGGAGGGAGCCTCTAAAAACCCCAGTTTGGACCAATTCATGGTGGAGGGAGCCTCTAACCAGCCCAGTTTGGGCAAATTCATGGTGGAGGGAGCCTCTAAACAGCCCAGTTTGGGCAAATTCATGGTGGAGGGAGCCTCTAACCAGCCCAGTTTGGACCAATTAATGGTGGAGGGAGCCGCTAAACAGCCCAGTTTGGGCAAATTCATGGTGGAGGGAGCCTCTAAACAGCCCAGTTTGGACCAATTCATGGTGGAGGGAGCCTCTAAAAAACCCAGTTTGGACCAATTCATGGTGGAGGGAGCCTCTAAACAGCCCAGTTTGGGCAAATTCATGGTGGAGGGAGCCTCTAACCAGCCCAGTTTGGACCAATTAATGGTGGAGGGAGCCTCTAAACAGCCAAGTTTTGGGAAATTCATGGTGGAGGGAGCCTCTAACCAGCCCAGTTTGGACCAATTCATGGTGGAGGGAGCCTCTAAACAGCCCAGTTTGGGCAAATTCATGGTGGAGGGAGCCTCTAAAAAACCCAGTTTGGACCAATTCATGGTGGAGGGAGCCTCTAACCAGCCCAGTTTGGACCAATTAATGGTGGAGGGAGCCTCTAAACAGCCAAGTTTGGACCAATTCATGGTTCAGGGAGCCTCTAACAACCCCAGTTTGGACCAATTCATGGTGGAGGGAGCCTCTAAACAGCCCAGTTTGGGCAAATTCATGGTGGAGGGAGCCTCTAAACAGCCCAGTTTGGGCAAATTCATGGTGGAGGGAGCCTCTAACCAGCCCAGTTTGGACCAATTAATGGTGGAGGGAGCTGCTAAACAGCCCAGTTTGGACCAATTCATGGTGGAGGGAGCCTCTAAAAACCCCAGTTTGGACCAATTCATGGTGGAGGGAGCCTCTAAAAAACCCAGTTTGGACCAATTCATGGTGGAGGGAGCCTCTAACCAGCCCAGTTTGGACCAATTAATGGTGGAGGGAGCCTCTAAACAGCCAAGTTTGGACCAATTCATGGTGGAGGGAGCCTCTAAAAACCCCAGTTTGGACCAATTCATGGTGGAGGGAGCCTCTAACCAGCCCAGTTTGGGCAAATTCATGGTGGAGGGAGCCTCTAAACAGCCCAGTTTGGGCAAATTCATGGTGGAGGGAGCCTCTAAACAGCCCAGTTTGGGCAAATTCATGGTGGAGGGAGCCTCTAAAAACCCCAGTTTGGACCAATTCATGGTGGAGGGAGCCTCTAAAAACCCCAGTTTGGACCAATTCATGGTGGAGGGAGCCTCTAAAAAACCCAGTTTGGACCAATTCATGGTGGAGGGAGCCTCTAAACAGCCCAGTTTGGGCAAATTCATGGTGGAGGGAGCCTCTAAAAACCCCAGTTTGGACCAATTCATGGTGGAGGGAGCCTCTAAAAACCCCAGTTTGGACCAATTCATGGTGGAGGGAGCCTCTAAAAAACCCAGTTTGGACCAATTCATGGTGGAGGGAGCCTCTAACCAGCCCAGTTTGGACCAATTCATGGTGGAGGGAGCCTCTAAAAACCCCAGTTTGGACCAATTCATGGTGGAGGGAGCCTCTAAACAGCCCAGTTTGGACCAATTCATGGTGGAGGGAGCCTCTAACCAGCCCAGTTTGGGCAAATTCATGGTGGAGGGAGCCTCTAAAAACCCCAATTTGGACCAATTCATGGTGGAGGGAGCCTCTAAACAGCCCAGTTTTGGCAAATTCATGGTGGAGGGAGCCTCTAAAAACCCCAGTTTGGACCAATTCATGGTGGAGGGAGCCTCTAACCAGCCCAGTTTGGGCAAATTCATGGTGGAGGGAGCCTCTAACCAGCAGAGTTGTGGGAAAGCAGGGTGGAGGGAGCCTCTAACCAGCAGAGTTGGTGGAAATCAGGGTGGAGGGAGCCTCTAACCAGCAGAGTTGGGGGAAATCATGTTGGAGGGAGCCTAGTATTAGCAGAATTGTGCAACGCTTATGGTGGATGAGTATGAGGATGCGGAGGAATTGGAGAGGTTGAGTACAGACATGGAGTTTCATGTTGGGGTGCTTTACACAGGTGGGCACAAAAATGAAGGCTCTATCCAGTGGTGGTTCATTTTTATCAAAGTGAGCCGGTCGGCACTCTCAGCTGACAGACGGGTGCGCTTGTCAGTGATGATGCCACCGGCTGCACTGAACACCCTCTCAGATAGGACGCTGGCGGCAGGACAGGACAGCACCTCCAAGGCATATAGGGCAAGTTCAAGCCACAGGTCCAACTTCGACACCCAATACGTGTAGGGCGCAGAGGGGTCGGAGAGGACAGGGCTGTGGTCGGAAAGGTATTCCCGCAACATGCGCCTATACTTCTCACGCCTGGTGACACTAGGACCCTCCGTGGCGGCACTTTGGCGAGGGGGTGCCATCAAGGTGTCCCAGACCTTAGACAGTGTGCCCCTCGTTTGTGTGGACCGGTGAGAACTTGGTTGCCTACTGGAGGAACTGCCCTCCCTGCCGCCAACGTCACATGCTGGAAACATCTCCATCATATTCTGCACCAATTGCCTGTGGCAAGCATTGATGCGATTGGCCCTCCCCTCTACCGGAATAAAAGACGAGATGTTGTTTTTATACCGGGGGTCAAGGATAGCAAAGATCCAGTACTGGTTGTCCTCCATGATTTTGACAATACGCTTGTCGGTTGTAAAGCACCCCAACATGAACTCAGCCATGTCTGCCACAGTGTTAGTTGGCATGACTCCTCTGGCCCCACCGGAAAGTTCAATCTCCATTTCCTCCTCATCCTCCATGTCTACCCATCCGCGCTGCAACAATGGGACGATTCGAAGTTGCCCGGAAGCCTCCTGTATCACCATCACATCATCGGACAACTCTTCTTCCTCCTCCTCCACCTCCTCCTCCTCCATTAAACGCAGTGAAGCGGACAGATGTGTGGACCTACTCTCCAGCTGTGACGGATCGGATGCTATCCCTAACTCCTCTGTGTGATCTGAGTTATCCCTGATGTCAATCAGGGATTCTCTCAGAACACACAAGAGCGGGATTGTAAGGCTCACCATCGCATCCTCAGAGCTCACCCTCCTTGTGGACTCCTCAAAGACCCGTAGGATGTCACAAAGGTCTCTCATCCATGGCCACTCATGGATGTGAAACTGAGGCAGCTGACTTTGTGGCACCCTAGGGTTTTGTAGCTGGTATTCCATCAAAGGTCTCTGCTGCTCAACCACTCTATTCAACATCTGAAACGTTGAGTTCCAGCGTGTGGGGACGTCGCACAAAAGCCGGTGTTGTGGCACATGCAGGCGTTGCTGGAGAGATTTTAAGCTAGCAGCGGCTACTGTCGACTTGCGAAAGTGGGCGCACATGCGCCGCACTTTCACCAGTAGCTCTGGAACATTGGGGTAGCTCTTTAGGAAACGTTGCACCACTAGGTTGAAGACGTGGGCCAGGCATGGAACATGTTGGAGTCCGGCAAGCTCCAGAGCTGCTACCAGGTTCCGGCCGTTATCACAAACGACCATGCCTGGGCCCAGGTGCAGCGGCTCAAACCATATTGCCGTCTCATCGAGGAGGGCATCCCTCACCTCGGAGGCAGTGTGCTGTCTGTCCCCCAAGCTGATCAGCTTCAGCACAGCCTGCTGACGTCTACCAACGCCAGTGCTGCAACGTTTCCAACTCGTAGCTGGGGTCAATCTAACAGCGGAGGAGGAGGCGGTGGCGGAGGAGGAGGCAGTGGCGGAGGAGGAGGCGGTAGAGGAGGAGGAGGAGGGGGGTGTTCTTCTCGTGTCCCTGCCAGGAATGTTAGGCGGGGAGACGAGGTACACCGGGCCAGTTTGGGAAGCAGTCCCAGCCTCAACTACATTCACCCAGTGTGCCGTCAGTGAAATGTAGCGTCCCTGTCCGCATGCACTTGTCCACGCGTCGGTGGTCAAGTGGACCTTTGTGCAAAGCGCGGAACTAAGGGCCCGCCTGATGTTGAGTGACACGTGCTGGTGCAAGGCGGGGACGGCACACCGGGAGAAGTAGTGACGGCTAGGGACGGCATAGCGAGGTGCCGCAGTGGCCATCAGGTCCAGGAAGGCGGGAGTTTCAACAAGCCGGAACGCCAACATCTCCTGGGCCAGCAGTTTAGCGATGTTGGCGTTCAAGGCTTGCGCGTGTGGGTGGTTAGCAGTGTATTTCTGCCGCCGCTCCAATGTCTGAGAGATGGTGGGTTGTTGTAAAGAAACGCCTGATGGTGCCTTTGATGGTGCAGGAGAAGGAGATAAGACAGGACCAGGGGAGGATGAGGTAGAAGTCAACAAAGTGGCGGAGGCAGATGAAGTGGTGTCCTGGCTCGTCCTCTGGAGTGCATCGCCAGCACAGTCAGCAGTGGCAGTGGCAGAGGCAGAGGCAGTGGCAGAGGCAGTGGCAGTGGCGTGAACGGCAGGCGGCCTTTGTCCTGCCGTTGCTGCCTGCCACTGATTCCAGTGCTTGGATTCCAAATGACGGCGCATTGAAGTGGTGGACAGGTTGCTCTTCTCAGAGCCCCTAATCAATTTCGAGAGGCAAATTGTGCAGACAACACTATATCTGTCCTCGGCGCATTCCTTGAAAAAACTCCACACCTTCGAGAAACGTGCCCTCGAGGTGGGAGTTTTTCGGGGCTGGGTACGAACTGGAACATCTTGGGAGATTCCGGGTGTGGCCTGGCTTCGCCTAAGCTGCTGACCTCTGCCTCTGCCTCTAGCTACCCTTTTTGGTGCTGCACCTGCCTCAACATCCACACTACTTTCCCCGCTTGACATCCCCCCTGTCCAGGTCGGGTCAGTGTCCTCATCATCCACCACTTCCTCTTCCAACTCCTGTCTCATCTCCTCCTCCCGCACAATGCGCCGGTCAACTGGATGCCCTGACGGCAACTGCGTCACATCATCGTCGATGAGGGTGGGTTGCTGGTCATCCACCACCAAATCGAACGGAGATGGAGGAGACTCTAGTGTTTGAGCATCTGGACACAGATGCTCCTCTGTTAGGTTCGTGGAATCGTGACGTGGAGAGGCAGGTTGAGGGACAATGAAAGGAGCGGAGAACAGCTCTGGGGAGCAGGGACAGTTTGGGTTATTGTTCTGTAAAGCTTCGGAATTTTGGGAGGAAGGAAGACAAGACTGTTGGGTAATAGGAGGAGAGGAGGCAGAGTCTGACTGGCTGCTGGACAATGTGCTGTAAGCGTTCTCTGACAGCCATTGCAAGACCTGTTCCTGGTTCTCGGGCCTACTAAGGTTTGTACCCTGCAGTTTAGTTAATGTGGCAAGCAACCCTGGCACTGTGGAGTGGCGCAATGCTTGCTGCCCCACAGGAGTAGGCACGGGACGCCCTGTGGCTTCACTGCTACCTTGCTCCCCAGAACCATTCCCCCGACCTCGCCCACGGCCTCGTCCACGTCCCTTTCCGGGAGCCTTGCGCATTTTGAATTCCTAGTTAGAAATTGGCACTGTATACCAGTAGTAAAAATTGTGGGTGCACGTAACCCCAATATATTCTTTGAATTACCAGTCAGAAACTGGCACTATATGGCAGTAGCAAGAAATGAGGGTATTTGTATTCCCAATATATTCTTTGAATTCCCAGTCAGACAATGGCACTGTATACCAGTAGTAAAAATTGTGGGTGCACGTAACCCCAATATATTCTTTGAATTCCCAGTCAGACACTGGCACTATATGGCAGTAGCAAGAAATGAGGGTATTTGTATTCCCAATATATTCTTTGAATTCCCAGTCAGACAATGGCACTGTATACCAGTAGTAAAAATTGTGGGTGCACGTAACCCCAATATATTCTTTGAATTCCCAGTCAGACACTGGCACTATATGGCAGTAGCAAGAAATGAGGGTATTTGTATTCCCAATATATTCTTTGAATTCCCAGTCAGACAATGGCACTGTATACCAGTAGTAAAAATTGTGGGTGTATATAGCCCCAATTCTATTGCTAGGGGACTTGCAGGGTATTTCTGGGGTGAAGGTGGGGGGGCACACCGTTGGAACGGGTATCGGGGTATATATCGGGTATACGGGAATACACTGACAGTGTATTCCATTCAGGATCCTGGGAAAGCTGGGTTGCGGCGATTGAGCCCGTCAGTGCCACGTTACACTGACAAGCTTCTCCCTGGAATTTAGCTCTTATAAGAGCTGTTGTGGTTGTCTTCTCCTTCCTATCCTAGCCTGTCCCTGCCTACCCAGAATCTAAGCCCTAGCTAACTGGACGGAAACCTCCGTCCTCGGTGAATTGCAAGCTCAGAATGACGCGAACCTGGGCGGCGCTGTTCTTTTAAATTAGAGGTCACATGTTTTCGGCAGCCAATGGGTTTTGCCTACTTTTCTCAACGTCACCGGTGTCGTAGTTCCTGTCCCACCTACCCTGCGCTGTTATTGGAGCAAAAAAGGCGCCAGGGAAGGTGGGAGGGGAATCGAGTAATGGCGCACTTTACCACGCGGTGTTCGATTCGATTCGAACATGCCGAACAGCCTAATATCCGATCGAACATGAGTTCGATAGAACACTGTTCGCTCATCTCTAATAGAGAGCTCAGAATCCTATACAAATATAAAATAAACTTGTTTGCGGGGCAATATTTGGGACTTTTAGCTCACTAAGATGGTTCCAGTAGTAGTATTATACAGATGGCAAGTGTCATTTATGATATAGGTGTGTTATACTGTATGTGCACTCACTGCAGCATTATTTATACATACAGTATTTTGCTATTTTTTGTGTTCATCGATCAATCATATCTAATGCCTTCCCCTGGACAAATCTTGTATATACCACTTATTAAAAGGGTCGGCCCAGCAAAAACATTAATCAACTATCCATAGGACATGTAAGATAATAATAAATTTTAATAATAAATTTTATTTATATAGCGCCAACATATTCCGCAGTGCTGTACAATTTGTAGGGTTCAGATACAGACAGATACAAAACAAAGAACGTCATTTCACACAATGAGACTGAGGGCCCTGCTCACAAGAGCTTACAATCTAAGATAGTTGGAGGGTTGTGAGCCATTGGGGGTCCTGTGCCTTCCCTCTTTGAATGGCCTGCGGGTCACACATGCGCACTTTCTTTTTCATGAAATTTCTTACATTTTGTGCAAATGTTTCAGGCAATGTGCTAAACCGCACTTACAACAGCTATTTACGTCTTGCAAAACAACTTACGCCGTTTATCTAAACCATCTGGAAAAACACTGAATTATACTTTATAACCTACATTTATGTCCTAAAACTCATCATTTTGTAGAATACATATGTAATTTTCTCCTAAGAATTATACTGGCAAAGCCGCTGCTGTTTATCCTGGGATGCAGCTCTTTCCAGGCGATAGTCTAGCAAATGTTCGTACAATATTGGGGTCCACTAAGAAGGTGATTCACTAAGACATGGCTAGTAACAGTGACAGATGAACCTCGAGTCTTGGACTGCATTGAAGATATTGTCTACTTTGGACATTCTATTCTTGTTAGAATATACAGGTATGTGCATACGAGTCTATGTGCCTATGAGGATGCACTAGTGACAGATGGGCGATGTGCAATGGCCTCACTAACAACTTTTTATTCCAAATAACACCAGTTATATAGCGTCTTATCTCCGTAA
This sequence comes from Leptodactylus fuscus, assembly GCF_031893055.1. NCBI lineage: Eukaryota > Metazoa > Chordata > Amphibia > Anura > Leptodactylidae > Leptodactylus > Leptodactylus fuscus. The sequence goes on along the minus strand of NC_134266.1, from coordinate 39,328,257 downwards.
AGTGAGAACCACAAACATCTTTTCCAGGCACCTGCTGCAGAATATTGTCACCTAGAATAGTCATATAATAGTCAGAATTGTCACATAGAATCTCCATCCTGCTTCTACCCCCATTGATCTCTCTTTTATCCTGATGATAGATCAGCAAGAAAAAATAGATAGAAAACCCCTTTAATAAAGCCCACCTTAATTAAATTCATTCCCCCCTTATATTCATTATGCCCCTAATGTATATATAATGCCCCCTCCTATTCATAATTGCCCTAGTAAATGCTCTCCCTCTCCCTTTTATAGTCATAATGCGAGTAATAATGCTACTTGTTATCCTTTGCTGAATGGAGCCACCACCGCTTCTTCTAATGTCTCGCCACAAGTTGACGCCATCTCAGTGCAGGAGGCGAGATGATGTGATGTCATCACACCCCTCCTGTGTCAGGGATCAGGGATCTTGCCTGTGGTTACAACGTCTTGTAAACAGCAGCCTTCGGTTTACACTAGGTTCACACCTGCATTCGGATTTCCATTTGAGGGGTCCACTTGGGGATCCCCAGAATGGAAACCTAATACGCTTATAAAAGCGGTTACCTGCAGAAACTTGCAGACCCCATAGATTATAATGGATCCACTGGGTTTCTGTCCGAAAAGGGCAAAAAATGCAGAGTAAAAACTGCCTGTAGCGCTTTTCTCTCCGCATTTCTTGAATAGGTTTAGGGATGGAAACCCTGAATGAAGTTTAAGTGCTGGTGTGAATCCAGGCTTACAAGTTAGATCTGCATTAGAGGATGCATTTTAACTACCGTATATACTCGAGTATAAGCCGACCCGAATATAAGCCGAGGCCCCTAATTTTACCACAAAAAACTGGGAAAACTTATTGACTCGAGTATAAGCCGAGGGGAGGGGGGGGGAAATGCAGCAGCTACTGGAAAATTTCAAAAATTAAAATGGTTTTTGGGTGCAGTAGATGCTGGGGAAGGGGAGGGGGTGTTTTGGTTGTCTGTCTACCCCTTCCCTGAGCTTGAGGACTGTTTTATCTTCCCCCACTTGGAATTCAGCCTGGATGAATATAGGGTATCTGCAGTGCTCCTATTAACCCCTTCCCGACGGAACAGGATACTGTATATTCAGTAGACCGGGCACTTTGAGACACATGAATACCTAATGTGTTTGTGTTTCGCAGTAATTTTCTACTTTTGTATCTATTCTAGGGAAAGGAGGGATTTAGAACTTTTATTTTTTTATTTCTTAAAATTTTTTTTTGCACTATTTTATGGGAGATTCTATACATTGATATTGGGGCTGGTCATAGACCCCCCCCCCCCCTTAAAAAAAAATAATATATATATATATATATTTATTTATTTATTTTTTTATTTTTTATTTTTTGCTGACGAGTATAAGCTGAGGGGGGCTTTTTCAGTACAAAAACGGTGCTGAAAAATTCAGCTTATACTCGAGTGTATACGGTATATTGCTGTCCTATAGACGCTGATATATTAAAAGTACAGCATATATTAATGGAAGCCCCGGGTTGGGATTTGGGTGGTTTTCAGATACACACAAGAAATTCTCAGGAATGTCACAGAAGTTTTACAGTAGCTTCAAAGAATAGAGGTAATTGTATCTTCTGAAACCATAAGGCTGTGTTTACATGGTGCATTTTTGCTTAAAATAAACTTCCATTCATTTGTATATAAAAACGTGTGTTTTTTGAGCAACAATGCATTGTGTAAACTCAGCCTTATGCCAGGTACACACTTGCTTTCAGGTCTCCATTCTTCGTGTCTGCTTGGGAATCCAAAAAAAACGGAAACCCAATCCACTTAAGGCCGAGGCCCCACGTTGCAGAAACGTAACTTTTTTTGTTGCAGGTTTTGTTGCATTTTTTTGAGACAAAGCCAGGAGTGGATTGAGCAGAAGGGAGAAGTATAAGAACTTCTTATATATTTCCCATTCCTTTTGTAGCCACTGTTGTCTTTGGCTCAAAAAACTGCAACAAAATCTCCAATAGAAAAAAATCTGTGTTTCTGCAATGTGGGGCCTTAGCCTAAATGTGGTTACCTGCGGACTATAATGGGGTCCACCAGGTTTCTGAAAAAATGTGGTTCATGTAGACCCTGTTTCTCAAGGCTTTCACTGTCAATCACTCGATGAAAAGCCCAATCCTCTTCCCAGGCTCACACAAACTCTGCACAGATGAATGGCCACATTGACCAGTCCAGGAGTTCAGTGGATTCAGGCCTATGAGATTTGCTCACTCCTGCGACACTAGGAGGTCACCCTTTTCGCAGAACCCCCTGGGATGTGTCCTGGGAGTTGGTGTGTGAGTATTATAGTATGAGGAAGCATTATTGTAACGGCAGAGCGGACGCTATGTATTGTATGCAGCCCCCATGGGTCCCTGTGTACTTGGGCTTGTCCACTTCTGCATTTCAGTTCCATTGTAGTGAGCATGAGCTGCAATATACACATAACATGTAGACGGTCCTCACGTCATTCCCAGGGACTGGCGGAGCACTACTGCGCCCTCCCTGGTTGAATTTCTACAGGAGCTTCTCCTAATAAGGAGAATGGAGGCCCTGGTTGCGGCGGATTCCCATGATCCTGCCAAATTCGACGCTCTCTGGCGGCCATGGGTGGTGTTCAGGAATCATCTGAGTTCTCCTGGTACTCTCTGTTTCTGGTTCTCTTTCCTCTAAGGGGGCATTCACATGGAGTAATGCGTCGCTGATTCTGGCACAATAACTTGCGTAAGAATCCCGAATCCCATTGACTGCATTGATTGCGCGCTAAACGGAACCCATCGAACTCAATGGGATTCTATTTTGCAGCGCTGATTCTTACGCGAGTTACCATGCCAGAAGCAGCGCCGCGTTACTCCATGTGAATGCCCCCTTAGGAGGTTGCTGGTCACTTTACCCTCCCCCTGATGTTTTCCCTTCCCCTTCTCCTCCCCCACATGAGTCTTGCTAGTCTCTGTTACTTCTGTGTTTCTCTGGCCTGTTCATTTGTCTTATACCTATCTGAAGTTGTTAGCTTTATTATTCCATATACCTAGGGCTTCGTCCTCTTGCCAGTATACAGTATTATGCCCTGATACACAGGGTCTTTTGTATATCGGCGAGGCCTGTGCGCCTTTGTACCTTCTGTTTGTTTGTGGTTTTATTTTCCCCTTTTATATTGTATTTGAAACTCACTTAATAAACATTGATGACATATAACGTGGAGACGGTGCGGCACTGTTTTTGGAAAAAAAGAAAAGCACCCATGTCCATCAAACGTCTGGCATCTACTGTGGGTATGAAATAACAGTTTGATTGAAGGGACTTATCGGCAAGCCTACAGTTTATTTCTTTCTGGTAGAAGAAGACAGACATATAAGGGTAGAAATCAAAGTACTGCTCCTGCGGGATCGCCCTCCTACACAAACAATAATAAGCGATAATGCAGAGACCTGCCCTAACACTTAGTCATATTTAAATACTCCCACAGTTCTAAAAAGGAAAAGTGCTATTAAAGCCAGTTGGACTATTATTTGCATTGCGCGACAGACCCCTGTGGGTTTCAAAGAATTTTTTTACATTCAATTACCTACAAGACAATGCCAGGTTTCTTTCTCAGTATATTCGCAATTCTTACAAGAAACACAGAAATAAAGGAGTAATGGCTCCAGACACGGCAGGAATGTTACCCGCTGCCAAGTACTGAATTGAAATAAGGTTCCATTTACAGAACATATGAAAATTATAATCATGGAACCTAAACACATCTCCGAAAAAAACAAGTAATGGTTACTATTCATTTTACAATTACTGTAATTTTCTTGGTCAGGACTTGGAGCAAATTCACACTCTTTATCCTTGAACACTATCTTTCCAGACAGTTTTTTAATAATACAAACCGAAAAGAACATCCAAATAACTTGCAGAGATATTGTTTATACGGGGTGGAAATATTCATTCATGAAAAGTACTGTGGATACATGAAACCCACTGTAGACGGGTAGCTGTATACTGAGTTACGGGGGGAATGGTTAATAGGGAAGGTTCAGATTAGAGGTTTCACAATCAATAATTACTGGTTAGGCTTCCAGAATACAGTATCACTATACAAGTACATGTTTGCACCACAAAGGCCAATTAAAACCTGATCTGATTGCTTTTAACGAAATACTAAGAAATTGATTGTTAATGGAGTCCCAAGGTCTACATCCAAAGACCCAGAGATCCCAAGGCGTAGGAGCTTCACTTAGAGTCAATGCTACCTTAGGATTACAACATTGGAACCTGACCATTGACCTTAAGAAGGTTGTCCAAGATTTTAAGAAATTTCTGTAAGAGCATGTAATAATATAAAATGAAAAAACACCATACTCACCCTATAAAACCTCCAATGCTCCAGTGGTCCCAACATGTCCTGCAGCAAGAGAGTCCTTATATAATTCATGTGAGTTCCAGTGATTGACCTGGTATTAATCCCAGCGTCATTGCTAAACAAAGGCCTCTTGGAAGGTCGGGCATGAGGCTAAAGGGAGCAGCCATTATTGGGTTATTTCACTGGAATCCTGTCTTAAGACAGGCTTGCACATTCCAGTGAGCGCCCTCTATTGGTTTGCAACAATGAGGCAGCAACTGTCTTCCTAATTACATCATGGAAGGCAAATTTGCATATTCTTCCCATAGTACAGTGGTCAGGTGAATGATACATGTGAAATAAGGGCCACGGGACTGATGGGAACCACTGGACTGGAGCAGAGGGGGATTTAACAGGTGAGTACAGTCATTTTTTTTTTTTATACCTACTCCCGCTCTTGTCCTGTACTTGTACAATTTTCTTTAAACCCTGGACAACACCTTTAGACAACAAGATCCACAAGAGAATGATACTCCCTGTAGTTGCTCTGGTTACATATAGTTACATAGTTACATAGTAGATGAGGTTGGATAAAGACATGAGTCCATCAAGTCCAACCTATAACCCTACAATCCCTACAGTGTTGATCCAGGGGAAGGCAAAAAACCCCATGAGGCTCATGCCAATTGCCCTATTTCAGGGGAAAAAATTCCTTCCCGACTCCAAATCTGGCAGTCAGTATAAAACCCTGGATCAACGTGTCCTTAAAATCTAGAGACCATAACCCATTATATTTTTCTCTTCAAGAAAGGCATCCAGGCCCACTTTGAACTTGGTCAGTGAATCCGCCATCACCACATCCTGGGGCAGAGAGTTCCAGAGCCTCGTTGTTCTTACTGTGAAGAATCCTCTTCTATGTTTCTGGTGAAACCTTCTCTCCTCCAGACGTAGAGGATGTCCTCTTGTCACTGTCACTGGCCTAGGAGTAAAAATATCCTTAGAAAGTTCTTTGTATTGTCCCTTCATGTATTTGTACATTGTTATTAGATCTCCCCGTAGACGTCTTTTCTCTAAACTGAATAACCCCAAGTTTGTTAATCTATCGTCGTACTCCAGTCCACCCATTCCCCTAATCATTTTGGTTGCCCGTCTTTGCACTTTTTCAAGTTCACTTATGTCTTTCTTGTATATCGGGGCCCAAAATTGCGCACAATATTCTAAGTGTGGCCGTACCAGTGATTTGTATAGAGGCATAACTATATCCTTGTCATGAGAATCTAGACCTCTTTTGATGCATCCCATAACTTTATTTGCCTTGGCAGCAGCTGCCTGGCACTGGTCATTAAAGGTAAGCTTGCTGTCCACCAAAATCCCTAAGTCTTTTTCATTGACAGTCTTACCCAGTAATTTACTATTTAGTACATAGTCATACATTTTATTACGTCGCCCAAAGTGCATTACTTTACATTTGTCAACATTAAACTTCATTTGCCAAGTCTCTGCCCATGCTTCCAGCTTCCTTAGATCCCCCTGTAATATTCTACTATCCTCCTCATTATTGATTACCCTACAAAGTTTAGTATCATCTGCAAATATAGACACCCTGCTTTGTAAACCCTCTACCAGGTCATTAATAAAGATATTAAACAAGAGAGGACCTAATACTGACCCTTGTGGCACCCCACTGGTGACTGTGGCCCAGTCTGAATATTTACCATTAACAAGTACCCTCTGTTTCCTATCAGTGAGCCACTTGCTAACCCAAATGCATATGTTTTCCCCCAGTCCCAACATTCTCATGTTGGGACTGGGGGAAATGGTTAATTTATAGGGATCTTGAATTAGGGGGTCACTCTATTTACTCCTAATAGGATTCTTTCTTACTTCTTAAAGAGGTTGTCCCATCTCAAGGATCCTATCTATACTGGTAGCTTATGTAAACTGAAGACTTTTCCTAAATATATTGCTTTAGAAATTCTGCTTTGCTTGCCTGCTATGTGACCTTATTCCTCCCATTGTATACACAGCGTTGCTATAACCATGGACTTATAGGACAAGTGACATCACTCACTGCTGTTGCTGGCAGGACAATCGTTCAGCTAATTGCAGTTTGCTGATAAAGCCCAGTCTGTTATCTCTCTATGTAAACACACAGAAAACATTGAGTCTGTTCTGTACAAGCATCTGCAGATTATCCAACCTGCAGAAGTATTCTGTGTCCCATTCAGCCAGAGGGAGGAGGGGGACAGAAATACAGGAACTGAGAAGCAGACATTGCAGGCAGCCTGGCTGAGACACTGAGATGAGAAAACCCCTTTAAATAAGATTGAAAAATTATTTAAAAAACAATAACCTAGATACTGTCTTGAGAGTGAAGGCACAAGATGCATCCCTAACCATGTGCTGATCCATGGTTCAGTTACATTGTGATTTATTGATTATTACTTGTTACTATCCACAAGGTTCGTGATTACATCTACAAAACTGTGTGGCCATTAATAGAATACTAAGCAATGTAAGGCCTTGTTCACATCTGCGCATGGGGACCCCCCCCCCCACAAATGGACTAGCGAATGCATTGGCAAGCGGTGTGCAGTGAAAGCACACAGACCCCCTAGACTATAATGGGACCCGTGTGCTTTCCGCACAGTTTCCGCAGGAGTCATATGGACAGGAAAGTAGATCGTGAAGTACTTTTCTGTCGCATGTTCCGTGTGGAGACCGTGCGGTAAACACACGCACCCCATTATGGACTATGGGGTTGTGTGCTTTCACTGCACACCGCTTGCCAATGTGTTCGGAGGAAGTCCCCATGTAGATTTCCCGAACGGATTACCTAAGCAGATGTGAACCAGGCCTGACAATGAAATGCAAACACCAGAGACATGGACCGATGGCGGCTGATGGGTGATCTCTGGGTGATGTTCAGAATGGAGGACACAGTCAATGACCATAAGAATATTCATACATATAGGTTTGCACAATTTCTCCTTTTCAGGATTTAGGCTACATTCACATCTACGTTGGAACCATCCAGTGCAGAGTCTGCTTAAAATCGGGGATGACAATGACCTTCAAGCACAATTTTTTTTTGTCTGGTGATGTGACTAAAAAACCAATAGATACCTGACTGACCCCACTATAGTTAAAGGAGTCCCTCAAGATTTATTGTTATCTATTAGAGATGAGCGAGTAGTACTTGATCGAGTAGGTATTCGATCGAATACTACGGTATTCGAAATACTCGTACTCGATCGAGTACTACTAGCTGTTGAATGTAAAAGTTCGATGCAGAACCAGCATTGATTGGCCGAATGCTATACAGTCAGCCAATCAACGCTGGTTCTTCTCCTACCTTTAGAAGTCTTCTCCGTGCAGCTTCCCCGCGGCGTCTTCTGGCTCTGAATTCACTCTGCCAAGCATCGGGCCTGGGCAGAGCCGACTGCGCATGTCCGCTTGTAGTGCGGGCATGCGCAGTCGGCTCTGCCACGGCCCGATGCCTGGCAGAGTGAATTCAGAGTCGGAAGAAGATGGGGGACTCTGCAAGGAGAAGACTTCTCGGAGGATCCAGCCCGACCCTCACTCGTGGACTTGGTAAGTATAATTTGATCGAATGTTGCCTACCCCTGAAACAAGCATTTTCCCCCCATAGACACTGTTCGATATTCGATTCGAGTAGTCTAATATTGAGGGGCTACACGAAACGAATATCGAACATTTTACTGTTCGCTCATCTCTATTATTTATCATTAGACATATACATTATTGTTATGAAGGACCAGAAGAACAGATCAAACAGCCAGATATGAATGCAACTTTAGCAGTAAAATCAGATGATACAAAAGCCTCGTAAATACCTCGTACATATAAGCACTGAGACCAGGAATAAGGAGAGAAGAGATGGCAGAGATCTGGACATTAAAATATTTATTGCACTTAAATTGATAAAATTCACGTAGAAGGTTTCCAGGACATGAAGCTATAAAACTTTGTGCCATTTCCCATCCAGATCACACAATTCTAAATATTCTTGTGTGGGTTTTCCTTTGGCCAAAAGCTCTTTCCAAATTTCTCCTTTGATAAGAACATTTGGATGTACCAAGTACAAGCGTACATCTTATTTCAATAACGGGAAGGATAAGCAACTGCCAAGCAACACTGAGACTACTCGGATCTTCCAACAATATTACTTGGTTTACTATCAGATATGTAATGTGTGTGACCAATTTACCATAAGAAGAGGGGGAATTGTTTATGGGAAATTTTTTTAAAAAGTTGATACTTGTAGAGAAGGCTTAGAAAAATAGGCTTATTTTTTAGGTTATTTAGCTGTAGCCTTCCTATGGGCCTTCCTGCGAGACAGCTCGAGCACCAATATTATTCACTGTTCATTGGGTTTGCCTAATACTTTGCAGTTTATAGAAAGAAGCGATGTACACTAAAAGGTTAGATATTTGTAGATATTTTACAGTACGTTGCTTATCTTGTACTGCTCTTATGTTACCTTGTATAGGCTGTATTATAGCCCAGAGCTACATTCACACTTCTACCAGTTGTCATTGGAAACAGTCAACCTTAACACCTTAGCTAAGCTCCAATAATGCAGAGGGACAGCTCGATCCCATCAGATAACTGTACAGCACACAATGTAAGGAGGACACTTCCCAGAAGACAAATCACCGGACAAAGCGACAGCAAAACAATACTTGGCGACTGGATTTCAGTTCTCATGGTAAGACTATTTTTACACTATCAGGGTGTGTTCACACTCTGTAACGTGCCACGTGATCTGGCACGTATACGGCATGTGAGAGTTTGCGCGCCGTAAAGGCTCCCATTGATTTCAGTGGGAGTTAGGATCGTATACGCCGCGTTATTTTGCGGCCGCAAAATCACGTCCGCAAAATAATGTGGCGTATATGATCCTAACTTCCATTGAAATCAATGGAGCGTTTATGGCGTGCAAATTCTCTCACGCCGTATACGTGCCAGATCACGTGGCACGTTACATCGTGTGAACACACCCTCACTGTCCACCATCCTTGGATGGGTTTCTTCTGTATAGTCAGAATAGTGCAATGTTTGCCTCTTAGCCATTCTTGGGTGTTTTTAGCTGTGTATTTTGGGTCATTATCCTGTTACAAGACCCATGACCTGCAACTGAGACCAAGCTTTCTGACACTGGGCAGCACATTTCTCTCTAGAATCCCTTGATAGTCTTGAGATTTCATTGTACCCTGCACAGATTCAATACACCCTGTGCTAGATGCAGAACATAACAGAGCCTCCTCCATGTTTCACAGTAGGGACAGTGTTCTTTTCAAGATATGCTTCATTTTTCCGTCTGTGAACATAGAGCTGATGTGCCTAGCCAAAAAGTTCAATTTTTGTCTCACATGTCCATAGGACATTCTCCCACAAGCTTTGTGGCTTGTCAATAATTTTTATTCCTTATTAAGTTTGGCAGATTCAAGTTATTTCTGTGACCATTGTGGGTTTTTCTTTCATCAAACAAATGGTACCAACAATTTTGTCCACGTGTGTATAGAAATAATATATGATGTTGTATAGTGGGCATACTGTGTAAATGGCTTGTCCAACAGGATATTTTTAAGAAAAGGATCAGAATGTGCTCGATTACTCACTGACTGAGACACCGCGGCCATTAACTGGCTGAGTGGTCACTTCCTGCATGCTGAGAGAGATTATGAAGCAGAGAGCCGCCAGGAACCAAGAGTCTTGGATCAGTAAGGTAATAATGTAATACTTTTTTTTTTTTTTTAAGGGATTCTATCATTAGAATACCCTTTTTAGCTAAGTACATGTCAGAATAGCCTTCAGAACGGCCATTCTACTCTTACCTTTATTATTCTGATCCACACCGCCATTCCTGAGAAATTCTCTTCTTTCTTCCATATGTAAATTACTTTTCAGACAGCACTGGGGCGCTACCTGTCTTCTTCTCCGCTTTCACCTCTTCTCCCATGTTACCATTGTGTCTTCATCCAAAAGTGCCGACTACACGTGTCCGTTGGCCATTTTCCCGTGGCCTATCCTCTTTGGTGCTTTTGGATGAAGATGCGACTTGTACTTAGTTAAAAAAGGGAATTCTAATGATAGAATCCCTGTAAGCTAAAGCCCCATGTTGCAGAAACGCAGCTTTTTTTGTTGCAGTTTTTGTTGGCCTTGTAACTTCAAGGCCTCGGGCAGAGCAGACTGCGCATGCCCACAGCCCATATGTAAATGGCCGCTTGCACAATATTTTAAGTGGCCATTTTCTCGTGGCGCAGTCTGCTCTGCCCAAGACCCGAGGCCTAGAAGTTACAAGTCACCACCAGAAGAGGAGGCTGAAGAGGACACTGCTGACAAAGATGGAGGCAGCGCTGGAGAGAATTCTCTAGCAGCATTGGGGACGCCCCCAGTGCTGTTTGAGCGCTGGGGCCTGCCCCCAGTGCTGCAAGAGAGCTAATTTGCATACTGACAAGAACCGGGATTGTAGGCAAATGGCGGTACGGAGAAGACAATGAAAGGTAGGAGACGAATAGCCTTTCTTAAGGCTATTCTGACGTGGTACTTCTAGGTCTAGAAAAAAAATAGTGTGTGAATGATAGGATCCCTTTAATGATTTGGTCACTGAGTTAGAATATCAGTGGATGTACAATTCCATATAGGATAATGTATAGATATACTGCAAGGATAAACTTGAATGATGGCGTATATAGACATATATTAATATGCATATGCACAATTTCACATTGCCCATACAAACAAGTCTATGTGCTTATTCACATTCTACAGTGAAAAATCCACGTGACCACCATTTTTTAAATGGCTGTCACAAAACCATTTTTTTTTAAAAATTACAATGAATGATTATTTACATATGTCCATATTTTAATGGACAGAAAAAAACAGTCCATCAAAAACACTGACAAGTTCTACTTTGTCTGTTTTGACAGATACAGGAACCTAACAGAATGGGGTTTTTCAAATTCCACCCCATTTGAATTTTTCCAGAATGAGGTGGAATTATTTCAGGACATAGTCCTGAATATTAAATGGCATCATCACAAAGTAAGTATTGTTTTTCCAGCAAATATTAAGTGCTCATATGGCTCTGTGAATGGAAGAATGAAAAAAGTTATGGCTTTTGGAAGACGGGAAGGTGAAAATGAAAATTGAAAAATCAAAAAAATGGCTGCAGTGGGAAGCGGTTAAAAACGGATGACTGGGTTGGGTAAAAAAAATAAAATAAAAAAAAATAAAAACACCCGTTTTTTATCAGTCTATTATAAGGCTAAGGCCCCACGGGAAGTCCTGCAGCAACACATTGCGGTTCTTCCCTCAGCACTTTAAACAGTTTGCAGAGTTTTCCTCTGTGGACTTTATGTGACTATTATATCTATGGGGAAACCGCCGGCATTTCCGTAGATATAATTATAATTGACATGCTGCGATTTCCAAAACATTGCCAGTTTTGGAAATTGTGGTGTGTCCGCACCATTGTTTTTACCGTAAAGTGCATATGGGATTCGCTAGAATCCCATTTACTTTGCACTTACTGTAAAATGCTGCAATTTTTCCTGTGGCGTTTCCGCCATGGGCAAAGGGCTGTGTTTCTGTTCCATAGGGCCTCGGCCTAAATGTTTCCAGTCATCAAAACCAACTGATTTGTCTTTAAGGCTAAGGCCCCACATTGCGGAAACGCAGCTTTTTTTTGTTGCAGATTTTGCTGTGGTTTTTTGAGCCAAAGCCAAGAATGGCTACAGAAGGAATGTAAAATATATAGGAAGTTCTTATAATTCTCCCTTCTGGCTTTGGCTCAAAAATCTCAACAAAAAAAAGCTATGTTTCCGCACGTGGGGCCTTAACCTTAGTCACGGTCATGTGAAAATGGACTGAAACTGACTATACATTTAGGTAACTGTTGTACAACAGATATCAGATATTTCTTCCAACCTTACCATTGTGATGTACGGAGAATTCAGAAGCTCTGGTTTCTTTCCCAAAAGCAGTCTTTATTGCAGCAGACAAGCTTAAAGGTACAGGTAGTGCTGCTCAGCAGCTCAGCATGTGAAAACAAACAAATGAAAATAAAGACCTATGCCTGTCCGGCGGCTTACTAAACGAGTTATTCCCTCACTAACCAGGGGGTCAACCTACTGCTGACCTCCTAACAAACAAGGTTCACAAGCAAACAAGGGGTACACATATCCGGCCCTTTAACAGCATCCTTTTTGGCAGAGCTTTCCCAGACTGGGTGAGTGTGCGTTTCAGTCTCTCTCTCCTCTCTTTCCCTAACCAGCACACCTGTGCTACTTACAGAGCTCTGCTGGTCGGTTCCCAAGACTGGAATGGATTGCCCTGCAGGACTGGCCCGAACTTTACTCCAGTCCGGGACCTACAAGCTAAACACCTGTGCATACTGCAACAGTCTTGGGGAAAATAGCTCCCACACTATACCTCTCTGCACTTCACACCATGTACATTCATGCTCAGTTTAGCCAAGTAGAGTCAGTGGGTTCTGTTGACTTTTATCTAGCATGTATGGCCAACATTAGCTCGGTGACCAAACTCTTACAGCAATATTGTTCTAAATATTCAATTATTTTAGCTCTGAGCTGACTAAGCGTATGGAGCTATAAGTGCGCAACCCCTGTAATGTCATTATTTTAGCTTCTGTAAATATTTAATGTCACCCTGGGGTTGAATCTGCTTCTATCTTAGATTCTCTCCTCTCTACCATGTATAATACAGAAGGCAATAACAATTATGTATACCGTATCGTTTTTTTTTTTATTTTAGTAATAATTGCCTTACTGTCATCACTTCGGCAAGTTGACAACTGTCCCCTTGGACTCTGCAAGGACTTTGGTGACTAGTATCTGTTCTAGGAGATTTACTTCAGACTGTGGGAGACACAAGGAGCTCCGTTGTGCACTGGTTGAAAGATTGTCTTAACAGATGTGTGAGGGAAACTTTATCAGCACAAATGTAGTATGACGGCAAGAACACAAAAATCCCATCTAATCAATAATTCAACCTGACATATCCCAGTAGCAGAGAAACTTGAAAAATATAGACAAGCCAGTAACAATTATTTCTGAACAACATAGATACCCCAAGAAATATACATCTGGAATCTGGTTTGGATGATACCTATTAATTATTCAGCGGCACGCTAATAGCTGCAGTATAATATTGCGTCTGTAAAATATTCATGACCATTTGAAAAGCAATGATATCTTAAGGTGATGAAACCGGAACATTGATCCAATGTATGTCCTAAATCAAGGTGAACGAGTCATTAACATGCATGTGATGACTCCCGGACACTGAACACCAGATTTGGTTACCCATATATTTATGCACAACACCCTTTATAAAAGAGCAACAGGAAATTAAAGAGAATTTTACAATATTTCAAAGGTCACGGCACTTTATCTGTGCTGAATACTTAAGAGAAAGAAAATCACGTTGGAAAACCGAATTTCAAATACCCCATCCAGTTAATAGAGGGGAGACTCCCATTCAGGAAATGAAAGGGAACTTCACAGTATTTAAAAGGTCATTGCTCCAGCATGGCGTGTGTTCTGAATACTTTGGTTTCAAAAGGAATTATATGAAGATAAAGTTTCATTTGGCCTCAGCACCAACGTTCGCTGCCCAGGGAGTGTCCATACCTTTAGAACAACTGATCAGAAGCATGGAAGAGTGAACAAGGGTACAATGAAAAACACTGTTAGGTTAAGGCCCCACATTGCGGAAATGCAGCTTTTTTTGTTGCCAATTTCGCTGCATTTTTTTAAGCCAAAGCCAGGAGTAGATGGAGCAGAAAGCAGAAGTATAAGGTGTGGGGAATCGCTCAGGTGGATGCTCGTAGCAGTGCAGGAAACAAGGACACAGACACTGGATTGCACACAAGTTCAGGCTTTATTCACATGTAACGCATACACTGCTTTTGCAAAGCTACAGGATAAACAAAACTAAATCCTTCTCAGCTGAGAAACTAACTTAAACGTAAGGAAACTTTTCCCTGACTATACAAGAGACTGGTATCCAGTCTCCCACCTTGGCAACAACAACGGGTGGCACAGTACCTGCTTTGGAGGTCCGGTCTGGACAGGTCAGCTCTGTCAGTGTGGTGCCACCCTGCTAGTCTTCACACACAGACTGTTATTAGGGACTGTTATTAGTCAGCTGACCTCCCTGGTGTGAATCTTTACCAAACACCCTTTAGCTGCCTGGCTGAGACATACCTGTCTTCCCAGACCACACCCTTCACTCTCTCACAAAGGGTATGTTCACACAGCAGAAAAGGTGTTGGAAACCTTTTCCATCTTGTGATAATATCCATGCGGCTAGCCGTGACGGGATGCCAATGCAGCATCGGCACCCCGCTCCTGATTAGGCCTGAATGAATGGACCCAATCAGGAGGGAGTCTGACGATGCAGACGCCACGGCTGTCTCAGCTGTGGAATCCGCAGGAAGAAGGGGCATCTCGCTTCTTTTTCCCACTAGCGGGAAAAAAAGGAACAGCGGCTCCCATTCAAATGAATGGGAGCCTTTTTTGGAGGCAGATTTTATGGCGGATTCTGTGTCAAATTCCACCTGCAAAAAACTCAGTATGAACTAGCCCTAAGAGCCTCCTTTATATTTCCCATTCGTTTTGTAGCCATTCTTGGCTTTGGCTCCAAAAACCGCAACAAAATCTGCAACAAAAAAACCTACGTTTCCACAACTTGGGGTCTCAGCCTTAAATGGAAACATGATGTTAAAATTTGTTAATGCACATTTAGGGTGAGGTAGCAGATAACTGATTGGGTAATGCTGGCCATACACATTAGATATATGTGGGCTGAGCGATTCCCACCCAGGGTGTGGTAGCATCAATAAGTAATTTTTATTTATATAGCGCCAACATGGGAATCCTCCATAGCCTGGGGTATGAAAAGAGTATAATAATTGTTCATGGGTCATCCACAATGGGGCATGCTACCATGTGCAGGGGCCACTATGGAGCATAATACTGTGTGCAGGGGCCACTATGGACCATAATACTGTGTACAGGGACCACTATGGGGCATAATACTGTGTGCAGGGGCCACTATGTGGCATAATACTGTGTACAGGGACCACTATGGGGCATAATACTGTGTGCAGGGGCCACTATGGGGCATAATACTGTGTGTAGGGGCCAGTATGGGACATAATACTGTGTGTAGGGGTATAGTATAACATAGTATTATGTCCCATAGTGGCCCCTACACACAGTATTATGCCCCATAGTGGCCCCTGCACACACTATAATCCCCCATAGTAGCCCCTGAACCCATTATAATGCCCCATAGTGGCCCTTGCACACAGTATTATGCCCCATAGTGGTCCCTGCACACAGTATTATGTCCCATAGTGGCCCCTACACACAGTATTATGTCCCATAGTGTGCAGTGGGATACTGTGTGCAGTGGCCACTATGGACCATAATACAGTGTACAGGGACCACTATGGGGCATAATACTGTTTGCAGGGGCCACTATGGGGCATAATACTGTGTGCAGTGGCCACTATGGACCATAATACTGTGTACAGGGACCACTATGGGGCATAATACTGTGTGCAGGGGCCACTATGGGGCATAATACTGTGTGTAGGGGACACTATGGGACATAATACTGTGTGCAGGGACCACTATGGAGCATAATACTGTGTGCAGGAGCCACTATGGGGGATAATACTATGTTTATGTCCCATAGTGTGCAGTGGGACACAGTGTGCATACTGTGTGCAGTGGACATTATGGGACATAATACTGTGTGCAGGGGCCACTATGGGGCATAATACTGTGTGCAGGGGCCACTATGGGGCATAATACTGTGTGTAGGGGCCACTATGGGACATAATACTGTGTGCAGGGGCCACTATGGGGCATTATAATGGGTTCAGGGGCTACTATGGGGATTATAGTGTGTGCAGGGGCCACTATGGGGCATAATACTGTGTGCAGTGGCCACTATGGACCATAATACTGTGGACAGGGACCACTATGGGGCATAATACTGTGTGCAGGGGCCACTATGGGGCATAATACTGTGTGTAGGGGCCAGTATGGGACATAATACTGTGTGTAGGGGCCACTATGGGACATAATACTATGTGTAGGGGCCACTATGGGACATAATACTGTGTGCAGGAGCCACTATGAGGTATAATACTGTGTGCAGGGGCCACTATGGGGCATAATACTGTGTGCAGGGGCCACTATGGCATACCTCCCAACCGTCCCGATTTCCGCAGGACATTCACGATTCCGGTGATGTGTCGCGTGGTCCCGGTTGGAGGGAGGTATGTCCCAATTTCAACTGAGATCTGCGTCCTCTGGGGGCAGAGATGTGGAGACATGAATCTGGGAGCAGAGATGTGGAGACATGAATCTGGGGGCAGAGATGGAGGGGACATGAATCTGGGGGCAGAGATGGAGGGGACATGAATCTGGGGGCAGAGATGAAGAGGACATGAATCTGGGGGCAGAGATGGAGGGGACATGAATCTGGGGGCAGAGATGGAGGGGACATGAATCTGGGGGCAGAGATGGGGGGACATGAATCTGTGGGCAGAGATGGGGGACATGAATCTGGGGGCCGAGATGGGGGACATGAATCTGAGGGCAGAGATGTGGGGACATGAATCTGGGGGCAGAGATGGAGGGACATTAATCTGGGGGCAGAGATGGAGGGGACATGAATCTGGGGGCAGAGATGGAGGGACATGAATCTGGGGGCAGAGATGGAGGGGACATGAATCTGGGGGCAGAGATGGAGGGGACATGAAACTGGGGGCAGATGAAGGGTATATATGAAACTGGGGGAGAGATAGAGGGGGGCATATAATTTACAGGTGACTGTAGGAGGATTATACTGTGTGCAGGCACATGAAAAATTAATGAGTGGGCGGAGTTAACACAAAAGTGGGCGGGGCAAATTTGCCACGGCGCGCTATGCACGCCGCACACTTTGTCCCTCTTTCGGCTCTTCAAAAGTTGGGAGGTATGCACTATGGGACATAATACTGTGTGCAGGAATGCGGGGGGGAGGGGTCAGGTGCTGGGGGAGGGGGGATACCATGTCAAATGTTCCCACCTTGGGGCCAGCCATTCCTAGTTACGCCACTGAGAGGGGGATGAATGACCTCCCGAACCTGTTGCTGTGGCAGCATAGCTAGACAAATCTACTAAGGTTACTCCTGTGACCGGGCCATGGTTAGAGTACTTTGTGTTCACCATAATTTAGTAAAGCTTTTTTGGGGTCCTCTTCTTTGAGACCACATCCCAGCCCTGCAATATTGGAGCCATCCCTCCTGATCAGTTCCGCAATCTTAATTCCATCTGACATTCTGGCATTGCCGTCCCACACTGTGACAGGGTAGATCTGAACTCCACATATACATGTCTATAGCAGAGAAATGAACTGATATCTATATCTTCTCCATATAACCAGGTGCATTCACATGATCCCATAACAGTGCCCATCATTAAAAGCACACGATGTCCAACACTGTGCAACATTTCGCCCATCTGTTTGCTATTTGCGTGAACGGACCCTTATGTTATGTTGATATGCAGGAATTTTGCACACAGAATTCAGTATGAATTCACTGCAAATGCACATTGACAGCTATGGAAATGTAAAAGTGGCTGAAACGCTCGGCATCTATAAACTCATGTATAAAAAGGGTAAGATCATTTTTACACAGAAATAGAACAGCCCCCTCCCCTTCCTCCCAGAGATGAAAGGGGTTGTATGGTTATAGACATTTAATACCAGTGCCAACGTCATCAGAGTATAGCCAACATCCATATCTCTTATACTGATATGCTGCCATACAAGGGTATGCTGTTCTTTGACATATGTTTCTTCTAAGTAGTATGGCTTTATCCTAAGCAGGCCGTCCATAAAGACCACCTATATGGACATGTGAAGGGTCAATAAACAATGCCACCCACTGCAGCAGAGGGGCAGCACATGTGGACCAAATCTGTTCCCAGCAAATCTGTCCCCACTTTACAACATAAAATGGAGAAAATGTTTCAGATGGAGATTAGATGGTAGGTACAGTATATGGCAATTACATGCGGGGACATTAGGGTAGGGGGTGTAGAGGTAGTGCAGTGTCCCCTAATTTCTTACACCAGCATTATTAACCCCTCATATCTTACAAGGCAAAATGAAATTCATAGACAGTGCAGCGGAGTGACGCCACATGGTCACTTGTTATATTGATCTGTATTGTCTGCCATAAGCCAAACCTTAAAATGAAGCCATCAATCATCCAGTTTGTCATTGGCATTATTAAGCAGGACACTTCACTGGGTAGTGATATTGTATGGAAGGTATACAGAAGCCTGTATTACTGCTTGATACATGTGGTGGAGCTGTGCTACCACTGAATGACTCTCGTCACATCGGCTTGCATCTTCTATAGACTTTGCATGGTAATATGTGTATTATTGATGGCTACGTTTGCAGGTGATGAGATGCCTCCTTGTTGTCCTACAGCTGCTATATATTCTTTTATCTGGCTGTGAATGATATTGCAGGATAGACCCAGCAGAGTTCACATCTGTGCATTGGCTTTGTGCTACCCTACATGAGATCCTAGGAATGCCACATAAAATGAATCTCCCCCTCCCATCCCAGGAGGCTGCAGTCCAGCTGTGCTGTCTTTAAGAGCCGCCCTTAACTCCACCTCATGTACTCAGTGATCTAAAGCCTAGATAAAGAGGCTGCTGAGGGTCTTCCCTAGTTCCACATCCACAGAGAAGCCACCTGGGGGTGGGAGGAAGCCCTAGGCAGCCTGTCCCAAGAGACAGCATCCTTACTAAGGTATGAGTGCCATCACACAGGCCTATGTATCATAGTTGTATAGCTGCAGTCTAATGGGAAAAAGTTTCGAGACAAAATTGGTGATTGGCGGCCGGTAATATTTTTGTATCAAAAAGAGCAAATTTTAAAGGAATTTGTGACTCAATCATAGTTCTGTCATTGAGTCCCTATGGTATTAACCCTTTGCAACACACAGTAATTTATAGTAACCTTGCCTTCACTTCTAACATAGATTTTAGACTTCAATGATGGTTTTATACTTGTGTTTGTCTTCCAATATCCTAAGATTTCCAGCAGATGTTCTGGTAATGTGACTCTCTACTTATGGGACTATACAGAGTAGCATGCACTGCCTGTCACTTTGCAAAGCCACATCTACTTCTGCTTTGTCCATTACACAGATGTAACAAGAGCTGGCTTTGCAATTTCACACTCAGCGGTGCATTTACATGGTGCTGCAAGGCGACCTTATGAGCAATAAAGAGTTAAATGTCAAAGTCAGCTCTGCCACATCTTTACATGTTGGATTAATCATCTTTTGTTTGCCACGTACCTTTTTTTTTCATTCTCCCGCCTCCTTTGAAAGGGAGGTATTTGGCACCCTGGGATTTGAGAGGTGTGTATTCATTTAGAATCCATGGTTTGTGCCCATTGCTGATCTCAAATATAAAAAAAGCTGAAAATAAATGTACGTTTTTTTCACATTACTATTACTACTACTTTTAATGATAACTATGGATTTATGCCACTAAATTGAGTGGATACAATGGATATGATATGGATACAATGAGTTTATACAGTGGATACAATTTGGATACAATGAGTTTATTAAGAAAACTTGTTGCACTTGTTGTAATATTTTCATCGACCTCCTTATCATTTTTAGAAAAATGTTACATCTCCAGCCAAGGAAAGCTACAAACATTTGACGCAGGGTATCCGATCATATCAACTTGAGTTTTTCTATAAACCTTGTGCATTGTATTCAGTGCAGGAAACTTTATAATAGAAGCCCCCAATGGCACATGTATCATTGCCTTCACCTCACAAGGGTTATAAATCAAAGTCTCCAGCATCTCCGAGTAACACATCTCCTTGGCTGCTGCCATGTCAAAGCTTTTCTCATTTAAAAACAGAGGACCACATGCCGGCTTTACAAAATATCAAGATTTTGTAAATGATTTTGTATCCAGGAGCAGCCTGTCAGACTGGAACAGAAATGCTGTCAGAAAGTTATCGGGATTTCTGGACTTTTCAAAACGGTCCCTGTAGTTTTGCAGCTGTCAGGAATGGTCAGGTCCAGGCTTTTGTATGAAACCGCTGCATATTCATCTTCTGTGTAGTTTACAGATGTGAGCCATCTTGCATTCAGCAGAGCTTGTACTTTAGCGTGCGGAGCCCTTAGAAATCATAGGTTGTGTGTCACTATATCAGGGGTAGGCAACCTTTGGCACTGCAGCTGTTGTCAAACTACAACTCCCAGCATGCATACTTGCTCTGCTGTTCTTGGAACTGCCATGTTAGTGAATGGAGCATGCTGGGAGTTGTAGTTTCACAGCAGCTGGAGTGCCAAAGGTTGCTGACCCCTGCACTATATGATATATCCTATGGTACTGTATTAGGCTATGTTCATATCACTGCAGAACATTGCGTCAGATTCTCAAGTATACCTCTAATGGAAGGCTCTGACATCTGCCACTACATACTGTATAGGGTCCAGTTTTGGGGAAAGTGTTAAATGTTGACTATACCATTCCATTAAATGCATGCAACTATATGGCACTCTTTTGACATGCTGTAAGTCGGCTCCTATGTATATGTTTGGTAAATGTGTTGGGCATTGGCCCAGTTCTTACACTGAAGGTAGTGTACAAAAGTGATGTGAACACACATTAACAGATGTATCTCTATAAGTAAATAGAATACCACCATAATACAGCATTGGATTGAACATACCATGTAGAAAACTGGACTGGTTTATAAGAAATTGGAGGCATATGGTGGTAGAGTGGGCCTCATGGTGCTGTACAGAGAGTTTGTACTAAAACAGTAGGGTGGATGAGGACTTGTCTAGTTGGAACACAAAGGTAACTGGTTTGTACTGGAACAAAATATCCTTTGTATGAAATTCTTACAGTCTTCCAAAGCCACAGCTGGAAATTCCGTTTTCTTATGCTCCATTTCGTGTAGAACATATTATTGGTTTCTAATATTAAGGCCATGTTTTATGCTTTCTGCAGAAAAAGATTATAGCTATTGAAGCAGAAATGTATGTAGGTGTTATTACATTATAGTGGTATAAACTAAAGGGAAGTACTACCTTTGATGTCCTTGTGCATATATATTAGGCAATTGCTTCAAGAAAATATATGTAAAATACTCCTATTACCTGATTTGCACATTTTACAATGAAAAGTGGTTTGACAGCACATACAGTTCTGCAGCAGCTGTCTGTCTTGGTAGGGATCAAAGGTTATGTCTTATATAAATAGGGTTATCTAGGAATTGAAGCCGCATGAAGTCTTGTCTGTCTGTGTGCAGGGATGCAGCCATTGGATGATGGAGTAACGTGACACGTATACTGATCATGGACTAGCATGTCTGATGTGGCTAGGTTGTATACATGTGGCTGTAGGGTTTTTAAAACAGTGAGGCCTGAACAAAATTGAAATTACATTTCTGGAAAACCCCTTTTAAAAAATCTCTGGATAATCCACATGATGGGAACCCCTTTGCACCTCTACACAGTGAGGCTGAGGCCCCATGTTGCGCAAATGCAGCTTTTTTTGTTGCATTTTTTTGAGCCAAAGCCAAAAATGGCTTCTAAAGGAATGGGGAATATATAAGAAGCCCTTAGGGAAAGTTCACACAAAGTTTTTTGGTCAGGATTTTGAGGCCGTATCCACCTCATAAAGACGGTATCCACCAAAAAGACGGCTCCCATTGAAATCAATGGTTTGTTCAGGCTCCCGGCAAAAGAAGTGAGATGCTCATTCTTCAGGTCGAGCCGCCTCGCAATTCAGCCTGAAGACACTCCCTCCTCCAGACTAGGTCCATTCATTGGGCCTAATTCAGAGCGGAGTGCGCGACTGGATGCCGGTGCAGTGCATTCAGTTGTGGCTACCCGTTTTTTGGTCCAGAACCTGAGATGGCTTCCGCCTCAGGTTCCAGACCAAAAAAAATCTGTGTCAACTTACCCTGTAACTTCAGATAAAACTGCAGTAAAAAAAAACTCACCATGAACCGCACCCGATAACTTAAATAAGGCACAACTACAACTCAACTGCTTTATGAGAACAAATCCCTATAGAGAGTGAATAGCTCCTACTATCTACACGGCCTCTGGAAAGCTTTTAGCTCCTTTACTAACAGTATTGTATGTGTTTCACAATGCTAGTAAAGTATTCCACAATTTTCAAAGTCTATAGGACTGATGGAGAAAGTTGAGTAAGGCTAAGGACCCATGGGATGTCCCGCAGCCAAAAAGCGCTGCAGGAAAAACCACTGTGGCAATGTATCGCGGTTCTTCCCGCAACGCTTTAGGGCCCCTTCACACGGACGATACTCTGGCTGATTCAGAACGTGTAAACATTCCAAATCAGCAGCGTTTAATGCAGGTCCCATTGCTTTCTATGGGAGTCAGCATACATGCGCTCACCATAGAAATGAATGGGATGCAATCGATGTAAGAACTTTCTATGGTCTGAGACTTGTCAAAAACCCAGCCATGATTTTCTTATTCTGGAGAGGTTATCAGACAGGGACACTACATGTATGAGAAGATAACCTGACGCAATAAAGGACATCATGGCTAGGTTTCTGACAAGTTCAGGGTCATAAAAACCTATCTATCTATTAGAGGCCGATCAAGACTATAGACCAATGGTTAGAGAAAATGCTTTAAAATGTTTCAGTTATTTATATTTGTGAAAATGTTCCATTTTGAATTGTCTACAAATTAAAAATTTGGTTACGTTTCTGGGGAACCCCTTTAAGGGGGTGCATTATCTGCTATGATGCCGTCCATAAAAAACACATATAGTAAATAAGAGACTACATGCCTTCATTTATCTGTATAAGTCCTCAGAAGCAGCAGCAGCATGGAGGACAATATAGAAAGGGCTGAGCAATATAGATATGAATTTATTGAGTGGTCGGGTGAGACAGAAAACTTACTAGCCAGCAGCATTTTTTTGTGTGTGTGTCTCTCTGCTTCTGCCTCTCTCCAGCAGTTAGTCCTCCTACTACCTCTCAGCATTTTACCCACCTTCACTAAAGGCAGATCAGAGCAGGGAATCCACAGTAAGTAATAAGTCCCGTAGGCCGGTGGTAGCACGAAAGGAGTCTGATAAGATAAGAAACGGGCATGTTTTATGATATACTACAAAGTTTTCTTTCTTCACTTGTTCAATTGATTCACTTACTCATTAAATACATACAGCACTGAACACAAATAAAACTGCGTATCATAAAGGTAAATGGGCTGGAATCACTTCCATCTGTGTTGTGTCCAGATTAATTATCAGAAGCAAATATTTGGCTTCTCTATGTACAGATATTGTTTGGCATTACTTTTCTGTCATAAAGAACCCTACATAGTTTATGTACAGTCAGATAAGATTAATTATTTGCAGTGTTGTGATCTCATTATGGGCTTTGGGGTATTCTGCAGGGTGATTTTTCATTGTAATTAGGAAACAGTCTTTGATCTAATTATAGCTGTTTTTAAAATGACAAAGGTGACACTTACCGTGAAGGTGTGATGAATGCAAATGTGCTTCATCTATCTATCTATCTATCTATCTATCTATCTATATCATATCTATCTATCTATCTATCTATCTATCTATCTATCTATCTTATCTAGATCATATCTATCTATCTATCTATCTATCTATCTATCTATCTCCTATCTATCTATCAATCTATCTCGTATCTATCTATCTATCTATCTATCTATCTATCTCTATCGTATCTATCTCTATCGTATCTATCTAATCTATATCATATCTATCTATCTATCTATCTATCTATCTATCTATCTATCTATCTATCATCAATCTAATATCTATCTATCTATCTATCTATCTATCTCCTATCTATCTATCTATCTATCTATCTATCTATCTATCTATCTATCTATCTGTGGCTGCTGTAAAGGCGCTCTTCCCAACACCCACATGGGTCAGTTTAACAATCAGTATATCTAGACATGGGTCTATTTAGTAAAACCTTTCATTTAGGTCATTGAGTTTGGACTGTGAGTCGTGCACCAAACCATTTGTTTTGTTTGTTGCTACTCTCTTCTTTTTCTATTAAAGGTGAAGGCAGTCCTGGTCCTATTCAAGTGAATGGGAGTGATGCTGCCGTTCCCTGGTGCCACCACTACGGTAAACTGAGCCCTATATTCGATATGGAGCTTTTGGTTTTGTCCAAAACTGCAAACCTGTTTCTATTCACTTGAATAGTAGCAGGGCTGCTTCTGGCCATATAATTAGTATATGACTTCTGTTGTCCGCATTAGCTGATGGGTATGGGTTTCTGACCCTTATCGATTTGGTACTGATGACCTACCCAGTTTCAGACCCTGGACAACCCCTTTAAATAGACTATGCTCTACCCACATGTGTAGAGTACAATTTTAGCAAATGTGGGAATGACTTACAAAAACTATGGCCAAAAATGTGCCTTTGGTTTAGATGCAATTACAGGGTGTCGGAAACATAAATGTTGGTAAATATGCCTGGTCTACTACCAATACTTGTCAAATGGGTTATAAATGGCAATGGTTTTAAGCTATTTCATAAGTTCTACAGAAGTAAAAACGAGTCCTAGAAACAATGTAGCACAGTGAGCAAAGCTGTTTCAGTAACTCCCGAGTTAAGGTCTGTTCCCGCTAGCTGAAAAAAAATTGCTAGCGGGAAAATAAATTGAGCGTATCCCATTGAAATGAATAGGAGGCCTTTTTACAGGCAGATTCCACCTCAAAATCCACCTGCAAAAAACTCCATGTGAACATACCCTTAGGCTAATGTCTCATCTGCCCTAGAGCCCAGCAGAAATCCCAGACAAAATGTCCTGCAAATCCAACTTTTTTGTTTGGTGAAAAAATAGCGGACACCCAGTGGACCCCATTATAGTCAATGGGGTTTCTCAGTATCTGGTCTTGTCTGCCATTAGATGGACCGTTCTTCAGACCAGTAGAAAAGAGACAATGGTGCAGATGACCCTTATGGAAACAGCATTGCTTACTGAGCTACCCCTTTTCCATAGTACACATTCGATCTATGGGAGTTACTGTAGCACAGCTGTATTCGGGGCTCGTATTTCCAGCCATGACTGTAAATACCCCTTTAAGGTAAATGCAGATTCTATTCTATTTCCAAGGTAAGAACTCAGTAGCGATATATTCCATTCTGAACATTTGTTCTCTAAGTCTTGAACAGATTGTTATCAGATGGGTGCGTAAACCCAATGTAGACACAATATTAGGCATTAGTCTTACTCTACAATGAACCCCTATAGGATGCGGTGTGACTGAGCGGTATGGACGGCACGTTAGTTTCCTTTTACTTTCTACATGTATTCATTCATCAATAGTGTTGATAGGGAACAGCTGTTCCTTGTGACAAATACAGATGTGAGAGAAGGGAAGATCAGGAAGTATCAGATACTTTGGCACTATGTGCGGGTATTCTGCTTGTTTGGGGCAAAGGAAGGGAGTGTAAGGAAGGATAAATGATAGTCCTGAGCCAACAACTCCAGATTGGACTGGTTTGCTGAAATACTGAGAAGATTTGTCTTTTGGCAAATTGTATTCTGGCAGCATTAGAGAAATATGTGATTAAATGCAATTCTATCTAGCCACTAGCATTGCAGATCTTTGTCTGACACGTCTTTCATTATCACATAAATAGTTTCAACTTCCCAACATGTTTTTCGTGGTATCAGCAGAATTATTTCCCTTAACTTGCACTTCTTAAGGGCTTGAAGTGCTGTCATATTCCAAGAATCTGTGGGGTTCTTTTCCTATGTGGTTTCGGTCATCTCTTGTATCTTATTTAATGTGTAGGATATTTAGGATGGAAGAACTTTCCAGGAGTTTCATTGATAAAATCTTTTGGCCATGATGTGAATCCAATACCAGATACTACCGAGGACAATTCTAATATTTTAGCTTAAGGAAGTTACAAAGAGGATAAATATAACATAGTTTTGTAAGAGGGTTGGTCCTTATCCGGATTATTGGCCCTATGAGTGGTAGGCCTTGGGACCATATTTGAGAATGGCACAGAAATCCAGGTAGTCACAGCAGACTAATTAGATGCTGTGTGCAAGCTTAGAGGTTACAAGGATTTTACAAGATACATCAAGTTTAGAGGTTACAAGTTTTATAACATTTTGGCATTAATACAGACCTTAAAGGGATCCTATCATTCAAACACATTTTTTTCTCACTAACACGTCGGAATAGCCTTAAGAAAGGCTATTCTTCTTCTACCTTTCGATGTCTTCTCCGTGCCACCGTTCACTTGAAATCCCAGTTTTTGTCGGTATGCAAATTACTTCTCTCACAGCACTGGGGGCGGGCCCCAGCACTCAAACAGCGCTGCGGGCATCCCCACTGCTGGGAGAGAACTCTCCAGCGCCGCCTCCA
Source organism: Leptodactylus fuscus (assembly GCF_031893055.1). Classification (NCBI taxonomy): domain Eukaryota; kingdom Metazoa; phylum Chordata; class Amphibia; order Anura; family Leptodactylidae; genus Leptodactylus; species Leptodactylus fuscus. The sequence continues at coordinate 39,301,364 of NC_134266.1, read as the reverse complement.
TATTCTTCAGGAACGTCCTCTTCACGCGTCTTCTTCTGACGCAGGCGGTCAAACTTGTAGGCCTCGGGCAGAGCCGACTGCACATGCCCACAGGCCACAAGAAAATGGCTGCTTATACGGCCATTTTTCTTGTGGCTGCGGGTACTGTACTTACCATGATGACATGGTGGAACGCTACTTACGTACCAAACACTGGTGGTGTGACATATCCTTATTGGATTAAGTACACAGACAGTCCTTAGTCAGGAGCGAAAACCTGCATTTCCTTGCATTGTTGTATGTCGCACACCGCATATCGGTCTATTCTCTCTCAGTAGGGGCATCACTATGCCAGGGTAATAACATTCTGACCTCACAGCTATTTGGCCATACTTTGGTTTCCGTGCAGTACTCTCTTTAATATATACACACCAGTTGCACTGGATATTGCCCCAATTTCTTGAGTCTTAAGACAGCAAGTTCTCAGGTCACACTTTAGGTCATTTCTCAAGTCAACAGGCATTGATCACAATTTTGCACAAGTCTTGGTTTCAAAATAGCCTTACGTAGTCTCAGGTACTTTTGTGAAGCAGAGACTTGGCTTTTCTTTAACCAGTCTCAGTTACCTATAGTTGGACAGAGTAGCCACCAGTCTCTGTAGTCTCAGGCCTGCACTTGGGCAGTTTTGTATCCCCCACGACCAATTCTAGCAGTTCAGATTTAGATGATTCTCCAGTGCAGAGGGAAATACCAACAGTCTGCATCAGATTGCAACCCTAGCAAGGTGTTCATATATGTCAATACCTAGAATGAAATATATGTCAGCAGGTTTCAGCGGACCAGAACAATGTAGAACCCAGCAGGTGTGAACCTAACTCTAGAATTGCATCAACTGGATGGTAAAACATAATTATTTATTCCAGCAGCTCGCTCGGACGCCATATAATGAGTATGGTGATGGCGTCGATGATCTGCCTGCTCCGATGTTTCGACTGCTCTAAGAGTTGCTTGGTGCCTAACTTGCTCAGTCCTCCTCAGCTCTGCTTGAGGAGAACTCTGTTGACTTCTGGTTTCCTTCATAGGTAGAGATGAGCGAGAATATTCAATCGAATACCTCCCCTCCATAGTTATTGTTGTTAAAAAAAAAAGGCGCCAGGGAAGGTTGGAGGGGAATCGAATATTTCCCGCATTTACCGTGTGGTATTCCACCGAGTATGCCAATATGCAGTGGAGGTATTCGATTGAATACTACTATTCGATCGAATACTACTCACTCATCTCTATTCTTAGCTCTTGTTGTTTTAGAATTTTGCGACAAATTAGATTTTCTTTTTCCTGACATGTTTGAAATTGGCAAACTGCCAATTTGGATTGAAGGGGTTTTCCCATGTCAGTGTCTCAGCACTGGTGCAGATCAGATTATATGCAAATGCTTGTACACAATGGACTCAGTGTTATCTGTGTGTTTACATAGAGAGATAACAGACCTGTCTTTATCAGCAATCTCCAATTAGCTGAGATAAGCTGCTGCCAAGAGCAGTTTAATACAGTATATGAACATAAATTCATAACAGTCGTGAAGCCATATCATTTACCAGGATAAAAAGTAGCCTATGTGTTAATCCAGGTTACAAACTATCTATGTACCAAATTCTATCCAAAATTGTTGAACCGTTTTTGCATGATTGAGTAACAAACATCCAAAATTTCACATTTATAATATTATAGTAGGATAGGATTAACAAAGGTATTTAAATTTTGTGGAGGTTTCCAAGTAATTGCCCAATATTTTTGGGAAAGTTCATAAAAGTTCTTAACCTTTTCCAATGTACATCAGTTTTTCTTGGAGCTGTTCCTTATAATTACTCATTTATATTAGTTGTTAGGCGCCTCTTGGGATACAAGTAATAGGGAGGGAGCAGTGACAAATATCTTTGAAGTCGGGGCCACAGGGTCAGTAATCTTAGTGGGTTAGCCTCTATGATTTAACCTGTTTTAGCTACAGCAGTAGAATACTGGATAAAATCATTATGTATAAAGAAATCTCATCCACATGCTGTAGCTAAAACCTAAAGTGCAAAGTGACCTCAGCTAAACTCCTTCAATCCTCAGAATGTCAATTATTGTTGCTGATTTCTGCAACAATTTGCAATACAAAGGCTGAACACTGTGAATGGCCTGAAGAAGAGCCACAGCAAAATTCATCAGGTTGTGGGTGTTTTTTGCAGCCATGGCATGTAGAAGAGTTACCTTGACATTCTTCTTCAGCGTGTTAGAAATAACTATAGTAGATAAAAGCCAACCTCAGATGTGATTACTTGCAAATGTGAACTATGGAAGCCATAACAAAGGTTATTCTATGGAGTTTTCCAAGCAGTTGCCCAATATTTTTGAGAAAGTTCATAAAGTTAATTCATCCTCTTTTCCATCGTACATAGCAGCGCTTTGATCCTAAGAAAACATCAAGCTTCCAAGCACATTGTTCTGGATCCGCGTAAAGAATTTCAGACTAGCCAAGATCTACCACAGCAATAGAGTGATAAACGTCCAACCACCACCCTCTAAGGGCTGAGGCCATAAAATATCCATCTATCCTTGGGCGGCCTTATGTCTGGTTTTAACCAGGCTATTTTATGGACATAGGAGAAGGTCAGAGGAAGCAAGGGAGACATTTCAATGCTTGAGCGAGATTAAACAAAATAACAGCTGGAGGCGCCGCAAAGAAGAGACTTGGACAGAGAGATGAAGCTGCTTTTTATTCAAACTCTACTTCCAAGCAGTAAGATGTATTGGGGTTGCAAGGAGGTGAAACCACCCACCATCTGTGCATTTTTCCCCAAAGTTTGGTTGCTATTTTGACGATGGGCTTAATAGCATTTAGATTCTGTTCAGTGACCCGGAATGGAAGGCACAGAGAAGAAGAAGCGTTCACGGTACACACGAAAAAAAAACCTCGTTCGCTAATAATTCTGGGCAGGTATTGAACCAGAGGGTGAAACACAAGCACATTAATTGAAGACATAGTGGAATTTATGGCTCTATAGCAAAGGACTGTTCCAACAATAGATGGCAGGAACCTATGGCCTTTAATGGCTGCCTGCTCCTTACAGGGAGAAGAAAGCAAACTGCAATTGTCTGCTCGGAGAGGATTTATAAATCACCTGCGAAAGCATCACTGTTTTTAATGAGCCCCACTGATAAAAAAGAATTTGCATAGGTCTTGAATATATGATTAGGCGCTATGTGAGCAGCATGTAAACGGAATGGGATGCGCAGCACAAGGAGACTCTTGTTTGATGATGACTTCCCAGCATGAATAGGTTTTTTATTTAACCAGCCTATTCTGAAGAGACACACAGATTGTGCCGCACACTCGCAAATCTCTACACCTGCTGTTAGACACACAGAGATAGGTTGTCAGTGGGCCCCGAGGAATTCCACAAGATTGCATATATTAAATGTTTTATTTGTGTTGTAACATTTACTATTTCTTTGCAGAAAACTTTATAACTAAGAATAACTCTTCCATACAGAATGGCTTACCGTGTCTCTATACAGTATTCATAAGCCCAAAAGTGGCATCGAGCGTCATGGAAATCTGGCTAACCAGCAGGATGTGGCCCGCTTTTCTATGCTATGTAATCTACCAGGTGACCGGGGGCATTTATTCTAGATGTCACTTTGCCACCATGTTCATGTGTCCTGATTCTCACCAGATTATGTTGAGGGGAAGAAGGATCAGACATGTTATATTTTGCTTGCCCAATCCTTTTGTTCCCAGGGAAGGTGTTACATTGTCTGAGGTGTCTGGTAGTAGCTTTTCTCCCCATTTCTATCATGCATACTTGGCCGGGCTCAGGGGTGAACCTACCTTTTTTGCCGCCCGAGGCGGACGACAGAAAGCCGAGCGGAGGGGGCGGGGTGAAAGGGGCGGAGCAAATGGAGGAGGGGCGGAGCGGCGTTAGCAGGCAGGGAGAGGACCTGCTCTCTGCCTGAGGGGAGGCCGCTGGAGCAGCACTGCATCCACAAGGCCTCCCCAATCCACCGCTCGCTTCCTGTGCTGGGCTGCTGAGACGATGACAGGACAGGACAGCTTGTCCTGTACTGGCTTAGGTAAGCAAAAATGCCCCCCCCCCCCCCCGGCGGTCGCGTCAAGTCGCTTCATGAGAGGTGCGGCGCTGGCCGGGCTAAGCATGCATGTATATAGTGGGGGTTGGGAGGAATAGTTTTTCAGCTGACAGTTATTGAAGGTGTTACCCTGAATTCACAAGCCAGATTGGACAGATTTATTGGCCTGAACAATATGACGGGAGAGAGATAATACCTATGCTGCCTCCCAGCGACATACTGGCCCATATTAATTGTGCCCACCAGGTATTTAAAGGTTAGTACCTGGTGAGTGACCTAAGGAGTCTTCTGGTACTATGTAGCATTCCCGGTAGTTGGACTGTTCACTTCCTCATCTTCACGTTTAAACGTCTGGCCTGAGATGTGGCGTCTCCCATAACTGGAAAGGACTTTAATTTCTTTATGATTGTCTCTATTCCACTAGGGACTGGTCAGTGATCAGTGAGTCAAGCAAGGTTGTATTATTTATTGTGATCCTGAGGTAGTCTGAAATCTCATCACGTAATTTATGCCGCAGCTCTGTCCATTCAGATAGGCTACTGTTTATTAACACCAGCCCAGCGGGAAGAAATTGAAAACTGAATTCATCAAGGCCGTGATAACTAAACCATCACTGGAAAAAGAAAGGTTATTGGGTGTCGTACCTGAAACAAAGTCTGGGATCTGATTGCTTTTGTGATTTATTCATATAAATGTACTTGGGTTAGATGCTCAGTGTTTAGGGCACAGACAGCTCTTGGCTAAGTTCACATCAGTGTTGGAATCCCCGTTGGAGACATAAATTGTTGGAGAGAAAAATACTGCACGGAGGACTCTTCTCTACCATTTTTAGTAAGGAAAAAGCAGCACCGCACCTCCCATGAGGCGACCTGAAGCGACCGCTTCAGGTGGCGCTATGCCAGGGCCCTGGGGAGGGCGGCATTTTTGCTGACCTAAGCCAGTCCAGGACAAGCTGTCCTGGACTGGCTTAGCGTCACCGTCACCGAGCGGTGGATTGGGGAGGCCCTGTGCAAGCAGCGCTGCTCCAGCGGCCTCCCCTCACGCTCAGGCAGAGAGCAGGTCCTCTCTCAGGTCCTCTGCCTGCTAACGCCGCTCCGCCACGCCCCCTTCGCTCCGCCCCGCCCCCTCCTCCCCGGGGGGGGGGGGGGAGCGGCTTTCTGTCGTCTGCCTCGGGCGACGAAAAAGCTAGATTCACCCCTGGGAAAAGGTTTCCGCCGTGTGACTTTTCTGCGCAGCTAGCCGCATTGGGATGTCAATGCAGTGCATCGGTCTCCTGTCATGGCCTTCCGCTCCCGATTAGGCCCGAATGAATGGGCCTAATCAAGAGGGAGTCTCAAGTCACGAACAACGTGGCTGACAGCCTCGGAGTCCGCATAAAGATAGAGCATGTCGCTTCTTTTTCCTGCTAGCTGAAAAAATCGCTATCGGGAAAAAAAGTGAGTGACTCCCATTGAAATGAATGGGAGATGTTTTTGCAGGCGGATTTTGAGGCGGATTCCGCGTCAAAATCTGCCTGCAAGCAACTCCATGTGAAAATACCCTAAGGCAGGGGTGCTCACACTTTGTCAGCATGTGAGCTACTTTATAACATGCCCAAGTCCAAAGGAGAGACAGTGAGACAGCGTGAGAGAATGAGACAGCGGTGTTCTGTGGCCGCCCAGGGATCTCCGCTGTCTGCTTGTTCCAGCGCAGGCTGAGAGTTATCTCTGAACATTGGTAGGCTGGGGCTGCGGCAGCCCCGCCTGTCAGTGTCCGTAGATGACTCTCAGCCTGCGCTGTGAACAAGCAGCACCCTGGCCCCCTCCATCCCTATGAGCGGCCTGAAGGTGTCCGGAGTGCTTGTTCACAGCGCAGGCTGAGAGTCGACTCTCAGCTTGCACTGTGAACAAGCAGACAAAGGGGATTCCTGGCTGCATCCCGCGATCAACCCATACGTCCATTCCGATCGACCAGTAGATCGCTATCGACGTATTGGGCACCCCTGCCCTAAGATGTCCGCCAGTGTCCGCATGCAACCGCTGTATTAGTGGTTTCCACTGCTACATCATTGGGTTTCCCCAGTGGATCCAAATGTTGGAGAGCCTCTCGCAGATGTGAACCTAGCCTAAATGATCTATTATACATAACATTATATATTATACACAGTTACTGTATGTCAGATGTAATACACAGATATTCCTGCCGATTCCTACAAGATCATAGTGACCCTGATTCTAACCAGTCTCAGTTTTCAGTTATTTGCCCCCTAGTATGTCTCTTACTTTCAGTACAGTCACTTCAGTTTTCATCATTAATTCATGGTCTCAGGTTCTTCAAGATAATTAAAATTGATTTTTTTTCTTTTATGCAAAAAAATCATTTTCTAATGAAGTTCAGTAGCCATTTTATGAAGGGTAATGTGGTACTGAGTGTTACTTCTTGACGATATTGTGCAGATTAATATACTGCTCTGACCTACTCTATTTGCAAATTGTGCGCAATTGGGATAAAATTGCACATCATACACAGAATATCCAATGTTAGTCATAAAATACAATGATTTGTTATAGGATATTTTCACACAAGAAAATAAAAAACACCACTAACTATCAAGAAAATAGTCGGCCATTAAAGTCTAATAGGCTTTACGATAAGGACATGGTCAGATGCCGCTACTAGGGCTGTGCAAGTATTATATGGTTTGGAGCACTCGGCTATATTTCCATAAATGATCAATGGCTATCCCAGGTTCTACAAAGACTGGTAATGGAGGAGCAATACCGTCTTGTACCTTGTCCCTCTATACACAGCTCACCGAAAGATGTCGGTGCAATTAATCTACTTTGGACTGGGAAATTGCACGAGACAGCAATGTGTAGTTCACCGCCATAGAGCTATTTGATGTCAGGCACATAATAAACAGAAATATGTTGATTTCACACAGATGAAGCAGACCATGAAGGATATCCATGGGTCACTGCTATTCTTATTTCCCTGCAGACAACAAATGTCCTGTAGAATTAGCACAGAAGTCAAGAACTAACATATAGTGTTTAAGAGCATTTTGTACTAATAGGATCACTCACGTCCATACGTTTCTTCATACATTTATGTGGCTAGGGTTAGGAATTAGGAAAAGCCCGACATCTGATCTTTGATATTTTGCCTTTACAGAAGAAACGGATGCTGATCTGAATACTGTGACATATGCATTGTTATTCAGCTTTTATCCAAATTTGTATACTGCCTCTGGAAGGAATGGAAATTTTGTGATATCATAAATTTGGAAGGGAGGGGACAGTAGATTAACTGGGACCTGAATGTCCATTATTGCCTATTAATTTTTTTTTTTTTTTTAATGTAGATTGTGAGCCCCACATAGGGCCCACAATGTACATTTTTCCACGCAAGCACAGGGAGAACATACAAACTCCTTGCAGATGTTTTTTTGCCCTTGGTGGGATTTGAACACCAGGACTCCAGTGCTGCAAGGCTGCAGTGCTAACCACTGAGCCACCGTGTGGCCCCTATTAATTCCTATAATTGTATGGATCCTTGAGAGGACGGATTTCTCTGACACAGAGTACAACATTTTTCTAGATTTCTATGCCATAGAGCACCACTCCATAGACTTGTAGTTGTCTGTTCTCCATAGTAATCCTATGGATTTGCAGTTAGACTATGTTATTGCTTTGATGGCGTTTTCTATGTTTCCTTAAATGACGACTACTAACTCGTCTTACGTCCTACCTTCAGCGCCAACCAACAATGCATTTTGTCATGGAACGCTACAGTGAACCAAGCCAATAAAGGTATAATATAGTGTTACATGGTGACTACTCGAATAGGACCAAGCAACAAGTTATTGGCTTAAAATCCAAGTCCATCTGGCCTGCCGTTATAGTGTCAAAGCTTGGCTTGACCAGAAGATCTTTAAGTCCAACTCTGGATTTATGCTGTAAGACGCATTCTGTGACACATGGCCAGCTATCTAGTGACTTTTCCCTGATCATCTGTAGTAGTCAGTAAACTTTATCTTACAACTTTATGGTCAGCAGAATATTCTTTCCTCCGCACAGTAACATAGTAAGAACTCCACCCTGAGAGCCCCTGGCCATTAAAAATAAATGTGTGTGTTGAGATGTGTCCAAAAATGGATCTGTCATAGCTCCATCCTGCATGGAAGTAATAATGGTATTATGAACAGAAACTTAGATAAATTGGGGAGATAGTTGTATGTCTACTACTGATAGTTCTTTAGGACATGGTAATAAGCTGAAGCTGCTCAGGCCTACTTTGTTCTAGTTCAAAATCACAACTGGAAGCTCCTGGGCCCAATGCAAAAATATGTAACATGGCCCCTACCTACCTAGTGCCATTTAGAATAGTGGTATATTTTATGGAGCAGAGGGACCTTTGGGATCCCCTCATGGTCCATGGCCTGGTACTGACTGCAAGCCCTATAGCTAAGCCCCTGACCCTTGTATAATGCAGCAATAGCTATATATGTGCAGCTTATATAATACCATTAATATAAAGTCATGGTGATTTACATGTTCATGACTGAATCATTTCTACTAAATGTTGAATTATCTGTACTTAATTCTAGTAAAAAAAAAATTTCCATCTCATCTCCAACAACTGGAACATTACGAAACTAAGAAACGAAACTCTAGCAGACAGATGAAAGTTTCTTCCGCCTCTAGTGGTTTCTACATTCCTGCATAAATGTGACCTATCTGTGACTCCATCTGATCACTCGAAAATGTCTTATCTTGTGAGTTATTCTAAATGCCCGAGAGTTTACCTCTGAGTAATAAGAAAATGTGTTCGGAACAAGTGCAGAAAACTTTCTCAACATCATTTTAGCCTGTGTAAATAAAGCATTTTACACCCACCCCCCAATGTGACTACAAACGGTGACCACCTCCGCCCCCCTTCCACTGTGAATACACACAATCTTTGCCCCCTGTTCTTTTTACCGTTTCTCCTTTATTCCCTACATATGGAACATTTTCAGGTATTGTCACTTACCTTATGCAGAATGTTGTTTTGCTCATTTCTCTAGTTAGTTTGCATGAAACGGTGCCTTGTAGCCTAAGGGTATGTTCACTCTGCATTTTTTTTCATGCATTTCACATTGGAATTAACGTGAGAAAAAGTCTTGCTGCTGCCTCCACTTGTTTTCAATGGGTAACTGCGGCAGAGGTCATGGGGTACAGGTTTAAGTTCCCGCGTTGTAGGAGAAAAACATAAAACAGCAAGTTCTTTGTGAAAGGTGGCCACACACATTAGGCTCATTCAATGGGGTTAGTCAGTGTGCAAACCCGCAGAACTGCAGAAACCCAAGGCTCAGTCTTAGGCTAAGTTCACACAGAGTTTTTTGGTCAGGATTTTGAGGCCGTATTCATCTCAAAATCCTCACCAAAAAGACTGCTCCCATTGAAGTCAATGGGAGCCGCTCAGGAAGCGAGATGCTCATTCTTCAGGCCGTTTCGCTTCGCGATTCGGCATGAAGACACTCCCCTCTCCAGACTAGGCCCATTCATTGGGCCTAATCTGGAACAGAGTGCGCAGCTGGATGCTGGTGCAGTGCACCGGCTTTCAGTTTATGGACCGGAACCTGAAGTGGCCTCCGTCTCAGGTTCTGGTCCAAAAATCTCCGCCTGAACTTACCCTTAGATTTCTGCCTCAGCTTCTGGGACATATACTAAGATAAAATAAAGCAGACTGAAAGGGAACTTGCACCTATGTTATATACACTCACCGGCCACTTTATTAGGTACACCTGTCCAACTGCTCGTTAACACTTAATTTCTAATCAGCCAATCACATGGCGGCAACTCATTTAGGCATGTAGACATGGTCAAGACAATCTCCTGCAGTTCAAACCGAGCATCAGTATGGGGAAGAAAGGTGATTTGAGTGCCTTTGAACGTGGCATGGTTGTTGGTGCCAGAAGGGCTGGTCTGAGTATTTCAGAAACTGCTGATCTACTGGGATTTTCACGCACAACCATCTCTAGGGTTTACAGAGAATGGTCCGAAAAAGAAAAAACATCCAGTGAGCGGCAGTTCTGTGGGCGGAAATGCGTTGTTGATGCCAGAGGTCAGAGGAGAATGGCCAGACTGGTTCGAGCTGATAGAAAGGCAACAGTGACTCAAATAGCCACCCGTTACAACCAAGGTAGCCAGAAGAGCATCTCTGAACGCACAGTACATCGAACTTTGAGGCAGATGGGCTACAGCAGCAGAAGACCACACCGGGTGCCACTCCTTTCAGCTAAGAACAGGAAACTGAGGCTACAATTTGCACAAGCTCATCGAAATTGGACAATTGAAGATTGGAAAAACGTTGCCTGGTCTGATGAGTCTCGATTTCTGCTGCGACATTCGGATGGTAGGGTCAGAATTTGGCGTCAACAACATGAAAGCATGGATCCATCCTGCCTTGTATCAACGGTTCAGGCTGGTGGTGGTGGTGTCATGGTGTGGGGAATATTTTCTTGGCACTCTTTGGGCCCCTTGGTACCAATTGAGCATCGTTGCAACGCCAAAGTCTACCTGAGTATTGTTGCTGACCATGTCCATCCCTTTATGACCACAATGTACCCAACATCTGATGGCTACTTTCAGCAGGATAATGCAATGCCATGTCATAAAGCTGGAATCATCTCAGACTGGTTTCTTGAACATGACAATGAGTTCACTGTACTCCAATGGCCTCCACAGTCACCAGATCTCAATCCAATAGAGCATCTTTGGGATGTGGTGGAACGGGAGATTCGCATCATGGATGTGCAGCCGACAAATCTGCGGCAACTGTGTGATGCCATCATGTCAATATGGACCAAAATCTCTGAGGAATGCTTCCAGCACCTTGTTGAATCTATGCCACGAAGAATTGAGGCAGTTCTGAAGGCAAAAGGGGGTCCAACCCGTTACTAGCATGGTGTACCTAATAAAGTGGCCGGTGAGTGTATGTGTATATATGTTGTAGAGCAGGAGGAGCTGAGCACATTGATATATAGTGGAAAAAGAGCCAGGATAGATCATTAGCATCTTATTGATGGGTTTCCAACACCAGGATCACATACTGATCAGCTGATTTGGCTGCCGGATTCTATATACAAGGTAACAGCTTGTATATAGTGACTCTATTCCTATTTAAAGGGGTATTCCCATGTCACATACTCAGCAGTCTTCACTGCTGTAAAATCTTCTTTCTTCCTGGTTTCTTGCATCATTTGGTGGGCGGGGTTTCACATGCAACCTACCGTTTAGCTCCGCCCCCAAATCCGTGTGTAGCTCCGCCCACCCATATTGGACTATGAAGTACAGGCAGCAGCAACTCCATTCTGTGTTACATACAGAGACTGCCTGTCTCTGCCATAATGAACACAATTGAGTTAGCTAACCTGATAACTGGGAGAACAGAAGAAATGAAAGCAGCTCCTCTCCTCTATCTGCTAACAGGGAGCTAGGTCACGTGGTGTAGACACAGGAATAGCTAGATACACAGGCTCGCTCCCGTGCACTTAGCCCCTCCTCCCTCCTCCCTGAGAGCAGCAGATACATCACTTGACTCATGAGCAGCTAAGTCAGGGCTGTGGCCACAAAGAATTGAATAAAGTAAGATAGTGGACAAACAAAGCAGTTTTGCTAAACAGTGTATTTAGGAAAAGTCTTACATCCACATTAACAAGCAGTATAGATAGGATCCTTGTGATGGGACAACCCCTTTAAGTGAACGAGACCAGAGTGTGAGTGACGGAATACTCCATTCAATTGAATAGGAGCAAAGCTGCTTCCGGCCATATACCTTCTGATCGGTGCATGGACCCTCACCAATCAAATACAGATGACCTTCCAAAACCAATTCAACTTGCTGGTGCAATGTCTGAGTGTCAGACCCCCTCTGATCAGATACCAATAAACTATCCTGTGGATAGGATCCATTATAAAACAAACCCTCTACTAACCCAGCATTAATCCTGAGGTGGTTCCGCTGACACCATCCCACAAAGTCCCACTCTGTCGTCTCCGTCTACGATGAGGCCTACTATAGCAGAGTCATCGGAGTACTTCTGTAAGTAACAGCTGGATGAGTTGTACCTATAGCCTAGACTATTGCCTGTATAAAAGATTATTGACTTTTGCATGGTCCACAGGTCCCATAAATCCCATATTACCACATAGCCTAACATTTATGGAGCGTATCATTGACTGTCTATTGATGGTTTGGTTCTTTGTGATGTATAGACAAGCAATATTTCCTATGGCGTGTCTCAAAAGCCCAAATGAAATTCCTTATACTAAGACTAATGCCATGATAACATGACATATTTTACATAAAGCGACTAATCTAAGCTTACCACAATGGAAACCTTCTCCCCTCTACTCTATAGACTCTACACTTTTTGCTTTTCCAAATTTTTCATCGTTCTGTACTGAGACATCAGTGATTCATCAAAAATTATAAAAATATTAAAACCCATGAGTCAGCAGCTCTACAGACGTGTTTTAACAACACAGTGCGGCATATTTAGAGCAGAAATTGGATAAGCGGTCGTATGCCAGCAGAACTAGCTATTCCATAGTGCTCAGCCAGCGAGTTACTGTAAGATGTCGCGGCAGATGGATGTCTCAGCATGCCCATATATGACAGATACTTTGGACATGTGCAACCATAAAATGTTACACTTGATAATTTAGAAACATTTAAGCTCATAATAAAACATTGGAAACACTATATATATCTATATATAGGGCTGGGGGTCAAAACTTTTGTTGTAACTTTTTTTGTAAAGGGGCAAAATCGGAATTTACAGGCCCCCATTGTACTGATGGTAAACTGATATATAGCTTTAAAACGATGTGTTTGTGTTCAGGCGTTTCCAAATTTGTTGGTGTCCACAATGGTGACAGAAAAATACCCCATCCATTATTATACTCAAACCAATGCCAAATCCTCAATACAATAGCCAAAGTTTCTACTAGATTGGTTAAGGAGTTAGTAATAGAGATGAGCGAGTAGTATTCCATCAAATACCTCGCTCCCATAGGAATGCGTCTAAGCGGTCGAACACCAAGGGGTTAAGTGTGGTGAATATTTGATGCGCTTAACCCCTTGGTGTTCGGCCGTTTACACGCATTTCTATTGGAGCGAGGTATTCAATGGAATACTACTCGCTCATCTCTAGTTAGTAACAGTATTCTGCTAATATGTCTAGTGGCTTAGCATGTTTTAGAGCCGTAGTAGGAATCTTCAGCACTCCAGCTGTTGTAACACTACAACTCCCAGCATGCATACTTGCGCTGCTGTTCTTGGAACTCCCATGGAAGTAAATGGATCATGTTGGGAGTTGTAGTTTCACAGCAGCTGGAGAGCCGATGTTGCTGACCCCCGTTTTAGGGTTTCATGCATAATATCTCTGGTGGTTTCAATATCTATAGTGCAATAACATCCCTTAAAGGGGTTTTGCCATTACAGACACTTATCCCCTAGTCACTGGGTATGGGGATAAGTGTTATATTGTTTGGGGTGCATTGATCAGGGAAACAGAGTATTGAAAACGTCCCTGAAGCCTCCTTGTAAATAAAGCACCTATACGCTTGGAAACTCTGGCACTCCATTAGAAGTGAATGGAGGGCTGGTCACACAAGTGCACTGACGCTTTATGCACAAGGAGGCTGCAGGGGGCTCTCCTGAACACTGGAGGGTCCTGATAGTTGGACCCCCCCAGTGCTACGACACTTATGGTATTCCATAGCCTGTGGGTAGGGAATACGTGTCTGTAATGGCAGAATAAATATTACTTAAAATTACCACTGAGCTAAAATACCACAAAAAAAACAAAATAATAGACACCGGTATCTGAATTTAGCACATATATCATAATAAAGTTTCCTACCAATGTAGCATGAGACCCAGTGCCGCACCTCCCATGAGGCGACCTGACATGGTGGCATTTTTGCTTACCTAAGCCAGTCCTTAGCACCGAGCGGTGGATTGGGGAGGCCGCTGGATCAGCGCTGCTCCAGCGTCCTCCCCTCACGCTCAGGCAGAGAGCAGGTCCTCTCCCTGCCTGCTCTCTGCCTGCGAACGCCACTAAGCCACGCCCCCTTTGCTCTGCCACGCTCCCTCCTCCGGGGAAGGGGGCGGCTTTCTGTCGTCCGCCTCGGGCGGCGAAAAAGGAAGGTTCACCCCTGATGAGACCAACAGCCATATTGAAATCTAAGATAGTAAAAGGCCAGTGGTCAGGTGATAGATTTTGTTGTAAGTGAGTTGAGTGGCCCCAGTCCAGATTATGATGGACTGCTCTTGAGAAGATGCTCTCACCCTAATGCACCCCACATTAATAAGTCCCGCAACACTACGGATTTCTAGGGAGAAGTAGGGTGTACCTGGGTTAGGTTTGTGGTTCTGCCCTTGTAAGGGTTGAAGATGTCAGTATGATATGTAAGCTAACCTCAGATACTGATGTCTATTCATTTACCTCTTTTTAATATTTTAGCTTAATGGTTGTTTTATGTGATATTTATTAAAAATTAAGTTTTAAGCAAGTCTGCATCCCTGGATCTATGTTGGACATGAGCAGTGCATAAACTTTTGCATTACAGTAGTTTGGCTGTCATTTTTGGGAATATTACTGTATTAATTAAGGTAGGTTAAAGGTTAACACCTAATATTCTAGGACATGAATGGGTTACCCATATTGTTTTTAGTCGCCCCAGGCAGTAAATGGCTATTTTTGAAAGATAAGATCCAAATCATCTGAATTGTTTTGCATAGCTGTCTAGTTAAAGGCAGCCTGTCACATTGTATATACAGCTGGTCGATGTATCAGTATAATTTGTATCTTATTCCTTTATACTTTGCTCTTTCTGAGCTTTGGAGTCCAGTGGGCGGTCCTACTTAGGGATTGATCGGTAGCTTTGTATGCACAGTCATACAGAGAAGGCTGTCAGTCACTGAGCAGAAGCGTCCATAGGATGTCTAGGCATAAAAAGAGCAGTGATGTAAAGGAATAAAATATAAGCTTTTCCTGAAAAACTATATATCAATCTGTTCAGCTTTTCCTGCAGTTTATCATGCTGCTGCAAATCAAACACCTTGTTCAACATGACAGGTTTCCTTTAAGTGATAAATGTCTGACAGCCTGCAGTCACCACTGAAGGAGCTTACTATATAAAGATATGCAACTACTCAATGCAATAGCTATATGAATCAGTATGTAGAGAGCTCCCCCTAGTGTTGGTTATAGGCTTGGATTTATAATGCAGCCTCAGCCTCCGGGCCCCTTCACAGATGCTATTACTCTTATGCCGCACTTACATCTAGGTTTCGGTGATCCTACCAGTATTGGATTCGGTGAAGTTACCAGCATGAGATGGGTTGCAGTTATGTATCAATGTTTTTTTGTAAAAGACATCTAATAAATGATGAAATAGTTGACCATCCATGAATAATCCAGAAATATCATGTGGCCACCTCTTTACTTGCTGTGTTTATTTCTACCTCTATAAATGTCTCACCCATTTATTTTCCGCCTCACTCACAAAGCAGAAGCCTGACAACGTATGTGAGCCATCACAAACATATTATTGATCAGATCCATTATTTAGCAGATCCACCTATCTATTACATCTGTGAGGCATTGTCTATGGCGCGGTTGCGCTCTCGTACCTTATACTGTGTAGGTTTCACTGTTAATCTGTTTGTGCTGGTGTTTTCTGGCTGTTTACTCATTTCCAGCAGGAAAGCACCAGATCAATACATCTTTCTTTTCACCTCTGTAAAGCTGCCAACAATTCACACTAATTCACCTGATATCACATTACCAATGTCTAGCATTTGGACGGAGCAAAATGTTCTAAACTTCGGGAGTAATCTTTGAAAGTGTAATATCTTTATTTTCTTAGAATATTGATATTGTTGAACTTTTCTACATTCTCCTGTGTATTAATAGATATAATGGGAGTTCATATGAAAAATGTGAAGGCAACTTGCTGTGCCGTGTGGCCGCAGGGAACGACTATACTATTTAGACAATCATATTTTCCTTAAAGGGATTCTACCATTAAAAAACTTTTTTCTGTGGCTAACACGTCGGAATAGCCTTTAGAAAGGCTATTCATCTCCTACCTTTAGATGGGATCTCCGTCGCGCCGTTCCTTAGTAATATCGTTTTTTACCGGTATGTAAATTAGTTCTCTGGCAGCGATGGGGGCAGGCCCCAGTGCTGAAAATGCGATGAGGGCGTCCCCACCGCTGCCCAAGAACAGGATCCTGTGCCGCCTCTATCTTCTGCTGGAACCTCCCCATCTTTCTTCAGCAGTGTCCCTCTGTTGGCTCTTACACTAGTAGAGCTGACTGCGCATGCTCGCAATTGCGGCCTCGGAACTAGGCCGCGCATGCGCAGCCAGTTATCCCTGGTTATTCTAGATATTAACAAATTATGCCATATCCATTTATGTAACTACCTAATATAGCTCTATGCTCACCTATCTCCATTAGTTTCATAGGCTATGAATGGAATGGTAGTAAGCGTTCTTACCCACTGCTCCATTCATGGTCTCCATTCTCATGACTCAGTGAATAATGTGTTATATTATGGATTACTCATTTAATGTTTTTACTGTTCAAAATAATGCACGGTTGTGTCTAAGACTTTGTGTTCTCGCTACTCAAACACAGATTGTCCTTTATTCCACCAATGGGATGCGATCATCTTCCAAGCTTTCCCCAACAGGAAATACTGGGAAAAGAGGTCTGTAGGATTTCATGGCTTATAAGTTGCTAGCAGAAGTGTCTGGTATTGGATTGTTCCCCTCAAGTTAAATTAACATGGTGGACAAAATAGCTGAAAGATCTCATATATAGGAGCTCTTCTAAGTGGCCTTCATGGTAACCCAGATGACCCAAAAGACTTTGGACTATGTTAGTTGAACATATGGAAGAGAAAGCTATTGAAGTCCAACATGCCCTCTTTCCCCAGTATCTGCAGTTGGAGAACAGCTGCAAAGCAGGTTTGACTGACTCTTTGTTAGGGAATTGCTAGGACAGCAATTCCCCAGTAGCTGTTGAACCCTGGGACGGGACACAAGAGACAGTGAGCCCTAAACTGAAGCCCCCAACTGTCCCTTCCTATTGCCAGGCCCTATCCTACGTAATAGGTGGCAACCACGAAGACGGTCCCTTCTTGTATATGTGAAACACAAAACGGAGATAAGACAGGCAACAACAAAGAGAGGTCAGCTAGCCAAGGGTCAGTAACAGTTGAGCGATGCAGTGCCAAATCAGAGTCCAAAGAATAGTCAGTAGGGAAAGCCAGAGCTCCATTGCCAGGAGCAAGTATGCACAAGGCAATAGCAAGCACTGGTGTGAATGAGAGTCAAGACTAAATAGGGAGGAAGAACCTGCCCCTGGAGTTGACAGGAAGGCAGGCTGTCAATCACACGAATTAAAACTTCATGAACAGAGGCAAACAAGGGTAGAAGACGGGTGTGGTGCAAATACAATCACAGAACTAGAGCTGTGTTCACACAGTGCGACCAAAAACTTTAAGCCAAGAACCAAACTGCACACGCCTCCGGCACCGCCGCACGCGAGCAGAGGGCGGCGCAGTGACCCGAACAGGCAGAGATGTTACACTCTTCTTTTATTATATGGCCATCTTGTGAGATAACCCCATAGTAAGGCTTCACACGCATGTGCATATGTGGGGTCAGTGGTTAAATGGAATGGATGGCAAATGGAAGATTCTGCCCTTGCTTCTATGGATGTGTTGGTAAAAATGTGCTGCAAAGTCAGGTAAAAGACTTGTTGTGAATTTTATCTTGAGCTTATGGTGATTTACACATATACTGAGATAAAAGACTAAGATAATACTACATCTCAGTGTTTTTGTCCTATATTATTATTAAATATTATAAAGGATATTTAGCATTTTTTAATTTCTATTTTAATGTCTTCAACAGGTCTCACCATGAAGAACTACTTAGTTTTCCTTCTTGCATCAACTATTTTCTCCTTCTCCAGCTCTCAAGATGCTGCAGAGGAGGTGAGAAACGCGCATGTTTGCAACCAATAAATATTTTGTATGTCAGTGTAATAAACAAATGCAGACAGCAACAAACACGTAACCAAATCACTGACTCAACGCAGTGCTGCGAGAGGGGTCACACACAGGGGCTTTTCATGCTGGGTATAAAACATGTCAACACAATGTTTAGTTGTAAAAAGCGTCTTTGTGTTTTCTAACTGTATGAAATTCTCACTGTAACTACCAGGTACCGTAGGTTCCTTTCTACATTGTCTACTATATAGACAGCAGCGCACAAAACAATGATGGTGCACATGTGTATAGTACTCAGAGTGGTGCCAAACTAATAGGTTAACATCTGTCATTGTCATTGGGATCCATTTTGCATCCAACAGACAAACATATACAAAATCACATATTATTTCTGTTTTTTTTGTCCACTATTAAATAACAGCAATACCCGGCCCATCACATGAAAAATACCAACAGCATTGGGTGGACCCCTTGATTATAATGGGGTGTGCCAGGTTTCTGCGATTGTGTTTGCCATTTTACAGGACAAAATTGTGCAGTAGAATATAGATGGGGACGTATCCTTAAAGGGGCTCTATCATTGGGAAAAGTCATTTTTAGAAAAGCACATTCTTGCATAGTCTTTAGACATGCTATTCCACACCTACCTTTTGTATGTTAATTGCCTCAGTAGTCTTTGAATAAGTCCATTTTTATCCATATGCTTATGAGCTTTCACCATGCACCGGAAGTGTCTGTGTGCACTATCTGCTCTATGTGTATGTACAGTAGAGATGAGTTATCACCACAGCAGCCTCTGCTATACATACACATAGAGCAGACAGTGCACACAGACACTTCTGGTGCAAGGTGGAAGCTCATTAGCATATGGATAAAAATGGACTTATTCAAAACCTACTGAGGCAATTTACCTACAAAGGGTAAGTGTGAAATAGTCTTTCTATAGGCTATGCAAGGATGTGCTTATCTAAAAATGACTTTTCCCAATGATAGAGCCCCTTTAAATCTATCCAGTGTAGCCATACTGCTAAAACACATAACACACATACGCTGTGTCTTCATGGATATATAAGAATAGTGGGGCAAATTGAAAAGTGCGGCAAACCCACTGTTAAACCCAACTCAGTAAAAGAAGAAGTGCCCTGTTTTGTGGTGTACAAGGCATAAGTAGTCACAATTTTTGTTTTGTATAAAAATTACCAACTTGTTATGGTCTGGGGATCACTGACCATGGACTGGTCCCTGACTAATAACCTCTCAGTCAAGTTTAAGGAAAAAACACAAAAGAAAAACAAAAACAAGAGCATGAGCCGTTTGGAATATCTAGTGCAGGGGTAGGGAACCTTTGGCTCTCCAGCTGCTGTGAAACTACAACTCCCAGCATGCTCCATTCACTTCCATGGGAGTTCCCAGAACAGCAGAGCCAGTATGCATGCTGGGAGTTG
The DNA here is from genome assembly GCF_031893055.1 of Leptodactylus fuscus. Classification (NCBI taxonomy): domain Eukaryota; kingdom Metazoa; phylum Chordata; class Amphibia; order Anura; family Leptodactylidae; genus Leptodactylus; species Leptodactylus fuscus. The sequence goes on along the minus strand of NC_134266.1, from coordinate 39,281,753 downwards.
TAGTTTTGCAACAGCTGGAGAGCCGTACGTTCCCTACCCCTGATCTAGTGTATGATACTCCTATCCCCTGCCTTGCACACTAGATGTAGCCGTGGGCCCGACTGACTAACCTGAGTGGGCGCAAACACAGCCGGAGAAATAACTCACCTACAAGTGAAACAGAAAGCCTGACTAGTTTCACATTTATGAAGGAGAGAAAAGATTCAGAAAAAGCCCTCACAGGTGTCCGACTGGACTAACGTTGAATATGAAAAACACATTCGGGGCCACACGGTAGCTCAGCGGTTAGCACTGCAGCCTTGCAGCGCTGGGTCCTGGTGTTCAAATCCCACCAAGGGCAAAAAACCATCTGCAAGGAGTTTGTATGTTCTCCCAGTGTTTGCATGGATTTCCATCCCATATTCCAAAGACATACTGATAGGGGAAAAAAATGTACATTGTGATCCCTATGTGGGGCTCACAATCTACATAAAAAAAAGAATATGAAAAACATAAAGTATAGTGCAGAAAATAAACGTGAAATACTGACGCTATGCTCCTTTTAACCCTCAAGTGCAAGAATTACAAGTGGGTGGGAAAAAAACAGTCCTCAAGCCCAAGGAAGTCCAGACAAACATTCAAAAGCCCCCTTCCCCAGCACCCCAACCCTTCATCATCATCACAAATACTTGAAAAATCCCTGTATTTTTTCAGCAGAAGCTTACCTGCTTCTGTTCTTCAGCCTGCGCAGCGGTCTTGTGACTGGAGACCGTGTAAGAGCGCAGGCACACGTCGGGTGCGTGCCTGATTACGTGGCCACGTCACCTGGTGTGTAGGGAGGAGGGGGAGGAGGTGGCGGCGTTAGCATGCCGAGAGCAGGCAGGGAGACAACCTGCTCTCTGCTAAGCATGAGGGGCAGCCGCTGGAGCAGTGCTGCTAATTAGAGATGAGCGAGTACTGTTCGGATCAGCCGATCCGAACAGCACGCTCGCATAGAAATGAATGGACGTAGCCGGCATGCGGGGGGTTAAGCAGCCGGCCGCCGTCAAAGCGGAAGTACCAGGTGCATCCATTCATTTCTATGGAGCGTGCTGTTCAGATCGGCTGATCCGAACAGTACTCGCTCATCTTTACTGCTAATAGGTGAGGGTTAAAGCAGCGCTGCATCCACAGGGCCGCCCCAAACAACCGCTCGCTTCCCCTGCCGGGCTGCCATGATGGTGACGCTAAGCCAGTCCAGGACAGCTTGTCCTGGACTGGCTTAGGTCAGTAAAAATGCCGCTCCCCCCCGTGACCCCGCCATAGCACCGCCTGAGACGGTCGCATCAGGTTGCCTCATTAGAGGTGCGGCGCTGGTAAGGATATTAGATTATAAACCATGCTGGGAAATAAATCCATTCCCGGTACAGTGGTGAGACATATACTGGCAACACAAAGAAAGGAAAACTAGATTGACTTTTCTTCTAGTGCTGGTGGGTGTGAGTCGTCTCAAACTACAAGGCTCCCTGGCACTCTCCTGCTTGTTAAAGGGAGGAGATGTCAGTTAAGAATCGTTTTTTTGGGTAGAATAAGACCATAAAACTGCACATTTTACATCCCTCTGCATTCAGTGATTGACAGTGTGAACAAGCCTCACCATATAATGACATGATCTGGCCCGTGTCTGGAGATAGGCAGTCCTGCGCTTCATTTACATGAACGGTACTTGAAACTGCTCCAATTTTTCTAAATGATTGTTTTTATGTTTCTCACTGGCAGACATTCAATGTGAAAGAATGGACAGAAAATCCTAATGTGGCTGCTGCGATGTTAGGAACAGAAATAGCGAGCATTAGTTCCCAGCATTAATCATTCCTGAGAGAGATCACGTGATCACTTTCTATTGTCAAAATTTCTATTGCAATATCCTTGGTTGAATTGAATTACACAAAGCTTTACAATTAATGATTTGGTATTATTATGATGTGTGAATTACAAATGAGAAATATGGTCAAGGATGCCCGCTCACGGCCAGCTATTCTTCAGGAATTGTTCAGGTTTTCTGATGCAGGTTTGGAATAGAATGTAGTCATAAAAAAGAGAGAAGAAATTGTATTTGTCCATTATACCTTTATGATGCATACCTGCTTTAAAGAGGACTTTTCATGTCCTCGGGCACACGCGGTTTTATGTACCGCTAGAAAGCCAACATTGTGCTGAATGCAGCACACGGTCGGCTTACCCATTATTTGCCCCCGGGGCAGAGGTATCAATGCAGTTACCGATAGCTCTTCACTGTCAGAAGGGTATTCCTGACAGTCTAGCTGGGCGGGAGGAACGCCCCTCCTGACAGTACTGTCTATATCTCTGTACTGTCAGAGGGGATGCTCCTTACCACTCACCCATGACACTGAACGGTGAGGAATGCCCACCCCCCCAGTACCATGGACGAGTCCTGTCAGGAGGAGGGGGGCACATCTCACTGCTATGGTTGGGTGGTGGGCAGAGATCAGGAGCCAGAGACTCCGGCCACCTCTCACACACGAAGTGGCCAAAAGTGTCCTAAAACTCAAAGAGGACCTTTCACCACCTCCACTAATTCAAGTACTTAGCACCTGTTAATAGTTTCTGCTCCACTGATTCAGCGCAGTTGGATTTTTTTTCTAGCCTCCAACTTTCTTGAGCATGTGCCATTAGTTTTGGTGCCTGGTGTGATGTTTAAGCTCTGTAATGTTAGGTGGGCGGTGTCAGGCAGGGGGTGTAATACCTAGTTCTAGTTCATAGCATCTGTTTATAGATGCTGCTCCCCTGATTCTGGTGTAGTTGGAATTTTTGTCTCTAGTCCCCACCGTTCCTGAGTAACAAGCGCAGTTAGTCTTGGTCCCTAATGTGCTATGTAAGCTCTGTAATATCAGACGGGTGGTGTCAGGCAGGGGGTGTAATTCAGAGAACCAATCAGAGGCAGCCAGTGTCAGAGCTCAGACTCACACCCCTTGTCTGCTCCTGCCTGACACCTCCATCCTGACAGTACAGAGACTAAATAACATATCAGCCACCAAAGACGTACAACACTCAGGAACGGTGACTAGAATTCCAATTGAATCAGAATCAGTGAAGCAGCAACTATTAAATGATGCAAAAAGCCAGATCTGTTGGAGGTGGTTAAAGGTCTTCTTTAAATATCTTTGTCTACCGCCATACATTTGCAATGCTGACCAGATAGGATTGGTTTTTGCCATAGTTTATATATGTCCACCTAAAGTTAAAAAAACAAAACAAAAACATAAGGTTGATGATCATTTGTTGTATGTATGAAAAATGATCCTGACTGAATCCTCTAAAAAAAATCCTGACTGACCTAGAGATGTCAAGCAGTTCTAGAACAGGGGTACACAGCAGCTTGTGTCCTATAATCGCTCCTTCCCACGGAGTTACGCTGCGCTCATTCTGACACGTATACACGAGTCAGAGTGAGCGCTGCAAAACAGAATCCCATTGATTTCAATGTGTTACGCGCGTTAAACGGAACCCATTGAAGTCAATGGGATTCTGTTTTGCAGCGCTCACTCTGACTCGTGTATACGTGTCAGAATGAGCGCAGCGTAACTCCGTGGGAAGGAGCCCTTAAAGAGGCTTTTCAGGCTTTTTTGATAGCTTGCCTTTGATAAGCCTTCAGTATCTGACTACAAGATCAGTGGCAAAAATATGAGGCTGACATTGAAATTTTCATCCATTTGCTGTGGATGTTCAGCTTGATGTGCTATGGATCCACATAAGAATTACATGACGATAAAAAAAAACATCAAGGCTGAATAGATGGCTTTTACTTGTCGTTGATATTTTGTGTACATGTTGTATACAGTATGGGCCAAAGATATGTTATTGCTGAACTGAATGCTATTTAAGATGCTGACTGATGTATGATCTTATTCCTTAGGTCTCCACTGTTGTAGTAGAAGAGGAAGAGGATCCATTCTACAAGACTCCAGTCAATAAGCTTGCTTCTTCTGCATCCAACTTTGCCTATGATCTTTACCGTGCTCAGGCCGCCAAGTTTCCAAACACCAACCTTTTTATGTCACCATTGACTATTGCTACAGCCCTTTCCAGCATTTCCTTGGGTGAGGTCTTATATTTTGCATAGTTAGGCAAAAGGGCATCATTGGGATGGGGGGGTGTTCTTAGTGATCTGTGAAAATGTTTTATCTTTAGTTTTGTAAAAGCCAAGTGACAACCAATATGGCTGCCATTCACTGGGCTTTGTGGTATATAAAACAAGGTATATTACCGTTGCATTTACCTTAGCAATCCTCCTTCACACTATGTAAATCTCTAAGAAGGTTGATATTTTAGGGCCTAACATGATGTGTCACCAAGATTTTCCAGACCCATGAATGGCAAAACAGTGGTTATCAATCTTATAGATTGTATCCAAAGGTTCCCATAGTCCTTTAATAGCTATTGACTCTCCCAACACATACAAACTCAACTCAACTGACGGGAGCCTCCGTCGTTTAGGTCCGCATGGGGACCTGAAAGAAGGAGACCCTATCCCCATAAAAATTGGTTACCTGCAAACCCCTTTAGACTATAATGGGTTTCCACTCAGTTTCAATATAAAGCTGGAGAGATAAGTCCTCCTTACAGGAGTTTTCTCACCACCAATTTGAGGGTAAGATCACACAGAGATTTTTGGTCAGGATTTTGAGGCCGTGTCCGGCTCAAAATCCTGACCAAAAAGACAGTTGCCATTGAAATCAATGGGAGCCGCTCAGGAAGTGTTCATTCTTCAGGCCGTTTCGCCTCGCAATTCGGCATGAAGACACTCCCTTACTCCCGACTAGGTCTATTCATTGGGCCTAATCCGGAGTGGAGTGCGCGGCTGGATGCCAATGAAGTGCAGCGGCTTTCAGATGCGGCTACCCTGTCTGAACTTACCCTTAAGAAGATTCTACAGCAGAGTCTCTTACGGAGAATCTAATGCAGGTGTGAACCCCGCCTGAGTCTGTAGGTGTTATAAATGGGGAGTAAGTCACTGGTAGATACCTCTAGTGGCAGCTTAGTTCCATTGAGAATAAAAGAATTGGACTATAGGGATAAAACAATAATTCTACTTATGTAAACCGTTTTTTTGTTCTTTTCAGGTGGTGGTCAGCGGACTGAATCCTTAATACATCGTTCTCTATACTACGACCTGCTTAACAATGCAGACGTCCATGCCACTTATAAAGAGTTACTTACAAGCCTTTCTTCAGACCCAAAAGGGCTGAAAAGCGTAACCCGAGTCATACTGGAGCGAAGTAAGCTGTTATTTCATTTCCATAGCCTGACACTAAACTATGTGTGATTGTCCTGCAGGCAGTATGGTAAACTCTATAATACTAGATCCTACAAGTGAATGCAACATTATAATTACATCAGCACCATTATATCACATCCCCCCTCCAGCTTTCCCCATCCCCCTCACTAATGGCTCACGTTTTGGGGAATATTGTCACTCCTTAGGGAGAGACCACCATATAGGTGTGTGGAGACTTGTTAAGCCTTTAGCACTCCACTTTGCAAGGAACTATGGGAAGAATATGCAAATCTGCCTTCCATGATGTAATTAGGAAGACAGTTGCTGCCTCATTGTTGCAAACCAATAGAGGGCGCTCACTGGAATGTGCAAGCCCGTCTTAAGACAGGATTCCAGTGAAACAACCCAATAATGGCTGCTCCCTTTAGCCTCATGCCCGACCTTCCAAGAGGCCTTTGTTTAGCAATGACGCTGGGATTAATACCAGGTATAGTCTCTCAATCAATGGCTCACGGACACTCATCTATGGGACCTTACTGCCTCTAGTTTGTGGATGAAATGCTGAGCCATCACCTAGTCAAATAACTTTTTGCAATGAAGTCTGTATGATGTTACTTCTATCGTCTATAATACAGGTCCATAGTATGGAATTATTGTGTCCCCCCATACAACTGCCATACACAGGATGGACCCAATAATAAAGCTTTAGTTTCTACCGATGATGGCTGCGTAATCTTACAATGTACATTGCCCATGTGCAGGTGGATGAACTGTATTCTGTTTTTCAGGGTTGAAGATGCGTATAGATTTTGTGAATCAATTGGAGAAATTTTATGGGAATAAACCCAGAGTCTTGTCGGGAAATAATCGTCTTGATCTGACGGAAGCCAATGATTTTGTGCAGAAGAGAACCGATGGCAAAGTAGTGAGGTTCTTCAAGGAAGCTCTTTCAGGCGTCAGTGTCCTCCTGCTTGGAGCCGCATATTTTAAAGGTAAATGTAAAAAGATGTGACCAAGCACAGAATTGTAAAAGCAAAACAGCATTGCCAATGTGGATGTCAGATGCCGTTAGTATGACAGATGATTTCCATCACAAAAGCCTTGGACTGTGTCCTTCATGTTGAGAATAAATCAAGTTATCATATCCATTTTGATTCTTCCAGAAACATAAACAAGGAGGGGTTTACAGGGTTAAAACACCCCTTGCAGAACAAGTTTAGGCTAAGGCCCTATATTGTGGAAATACGGAAGAAAAAAACAAAACAACAAGTACCAGCAAAGTCAATGAAATTCTGGCCAATCCCATGCACACATTGCATAAAAATTGCGTTTTTTTTTTCCAGCTGCGTTCTTTAGCTGTGTTCCACAATGTGGAGACCTGGACTGCATTTTATATCCAAATCCTTTGCAGTAAAGTGGATGAGACTGCAATCCATAACAAAATCAGCATGTAAAATATGTATATTATTTTTTATTTATTTTTTTAATGGAAATGCAGGACTACAGTTGGTTGGTTCTATCAGTAACAGCCAGGGGAGCTGAAGGACAGAAGGGGCACTATGTCTTCATAAAGGGGTTGTACAGGATAAACTGTTTTTGACAAGAAGGCCAGGTAAGGTAAAAAAAAAACCAAACCCCCAAAACAAACCATACTCATCTGTCCCTAGTGCTCCGTTGTCTCTCAGTGTGGTCCGGTCCAGTGGCGCCCTGGGGCTTCTTCTGGAAGAAGTCCTTGCCCCATGTGACCAGCCAGCGGAGTAAAGAAAGGAACCAGGGCAGCAGAGGCTCTTGATTCGTCACATGAGGCAAGGACCATTGCCGGAACAAGACCCCTGCAGCAGTGGGGCCAGACTCTGGTGGGAGACACAGGAGCACCGGGGACAGGTATGTGTTTTTTGGGGGGTTTTTTTTTCACATTCTCCGACCTCCTAGCAAAAAAACGTTTTCCTGCACACCCCATTTCAGGAGGGGGCTCTTATTTCCACAAACAATGTTCATGGTTGGGTCATGGCGATTTTTTTTTTTTCACACGGCTGCCTTAAAATTAATTCATGTGAATGGGATTTTGCTTTTTCTTTTTTTGTTTAGCCAAAGCCAGGAGTGGATTGAGCAGAAAGGAGAAGTCTAAGAACTTCCTATATATTTCCCATTCCTTTTGTAGCCATTCTTGGCTTTGGCTCCAAATAAACGCAGCAAAATCTGCAACAACAAAAAAAACAGCAGCATTTCTGCAACGTGGGCTCCGCCTTAACATCTCGGGTTCAGCCAGTTTGCTTCAGTGTTACATCCAGTTATAAATATGGGTACAATACAGCAACCCCATTGTCTGTTAGAATGGAGTGGTTACCCTATAGCCATCATCGGGATTTGATGCTTTTAGTAAAATTCCTTATGTTGTTTATACCAGGTTTTTTTTGGATTGTCTTCTTATTACTACGCATGGCTGTTTAGATTTTTATTCTTTTTAAGCCATGTTACCATGTTAACCACTTCTTCACCTCTCATAAACTTTGTGCTTGTTGTTCTTTGTCGGATGAGAATCTTTATGACATTTCTTGAAATTCACAACAGGTCAGTGGATTCACAAATTTAACCCTCGTGAAACCGCCTTTCGTGATTTCCACACAGATGAGCAGACATCTGTTTCAGTTCCAATGATGTCCGCCAACAATCTCCCCGCGAGATACGGCCTCGACTCCGATTTTAACTGCAAGGTGAGAAAAGTACCTTCTCTATCTTTTAGAAATCCATCAGGGAGTAATACGCCAAGTCCTTACGCTGCTTCAGCTTCTTTCCTCCTTAAATCATGTTGTTAGCTTCCAATTAATGAGTACACCAGACTAGACGCTTGTCTCATGTCCTTCAGGATCTCCCCCTAGTACCTTGTGATGATGACTGGCCGCATAAAATGAGGAGACAAGCTGCCAAACAACTGCGGCATGCACACACAAACCAAGGGTGGAATCGCTAGGAAAGTTCCGGCCTTGATAGAGCCGTTTCTATTCGCTTTATTGAGATATCATTAGGTTGGCCAAAAGTTATAGGCAGTTATACAGTATTTGGCATTTCTGCAAATAAGTCAGATTTCAATTTGCAGGTGCTGTAGGTCTTATCTGACCTTTTCACACACCGGCTCAATAATGTAGAGATCGGGTAATTATATCAGTCAGCCCCTAGGGTTGCATTCACACAAAGCATTTTTGATGCGTTTTTTATTCTTTGGGAAAAAATGCAATAAAATAGGCAATGCAAGGATAAGTGATTAATAGGCAAAACATATCTTTTTTAAAAAACAAACAAACATGTGTTTTACAAGTTTGTTGCAAAAGTGCATCATATGAGCACAGCCTAAGGACAGGGCCCCCATACGTAGCATATAAACGTCACGTATTACAGCACCTCCAAGGTGGATGGGATTCGGACTAATCCCCTTCACACATTGCAGAAAAAAATCTGCAGTGGAAATGCTACGATTTCAAAAACCATCACGTTTTTGTAAATCATAGCATGTCAGTTATACCTATGGAAATGCTGGCGGTTTCCTTAAAGGTATAATAGGGACAGAAAGTTCCCAGAGAGGGGGCCACACGGTGGCTCAGTGGTTAGCACTGCAGCTTTGCAGCGCTGGAGTCCTGGTGTTCAAATCCCGCCAAGAGCATAAAACCATCTGCAAGGAGTTTGTATGTTCTCCACGTGTTTGAATGGATTTCTATCCCATATTCCAAAGACATACTGATAGGGAAAAATGTACATTGTGAGCGCTATGTGGGGCTCACAATCTACATTAAAAAAAGAAAAAAAAAAAAAAAAAAAAAAGAAAGTTCCCAGAGGAAAACTCTGCAGACTTCCTGTGAAAAGCTTTATGGAAAAGAAAAACGTGATGTGCCTTTACTATAGCGCTTTTTGGCTGTGACTCATTATGTAGGGCCTTAGCCTAGAAGACAGATCTCTGGCTCAGTCATTATTTATTAGTATGAGCCTCATCCACTGTCCAGTTAGTCCCCATTCCCATGGAGTAACGCGGCGCTCATTCTAACACGTAAACACGTGTCAGAGTGATTGCTTTAAAACAGAATCTCATTGACTTCAATGGGTTCCGTCTTACACATGCATTGAAATCAATGGGAGGCTTTTTAACCCATTGATTTCATTGCCTTACGCGCGTTAAACGGAACCCATTGAAATTTTTTTTTTCTATATGTATAGGGTGTTTTTTTTGCGGGGCCAGGTGTACCTTTCAGTTATAACATTTTGGGGAATTGCTATTGCTTTGATTAAAGCCGTCCCCTGTTCAGTTTCCCCGGAGTTTAGGACAGAAACCCCGGGGCGTGCAGTGGTCGCAGTGTGAACACCCCTAACAGGGACATATTTGTAAATTGTAGAATCACCTCTGCAAGGAACTGGAATTTCCTTTTAAAGAAATGGAATGCATAGAAAGTTCTTACATTTGTCCTTTCAGCTCCATCCACTTTTGTCTTTGGCTCATAAAACTGCATTAAAAACTGCAGTAGCTTTTTGCCAAAAAACCCCCCAAACCTCTTTGTGTCTGAAGACTACCTAATGACTGACTATCACGGAGTAAAGCAACAAACACGCACATAGAAGCGTTCCACATACAATAGTCTACTTGCCAGTTTTTCCGAAACAGCAAGTCTCCTCTCACTGGTAAATGCGATATACCTTGCCTTTAGCATAAGAATAGGAATACAGCGACCGGAGAAATGTTCTAGAATCCTTCTGTCACTTTGTCTCCAGAACAATTTGACACTTGTTATTTTATGCCGGCGTTGCATTAACTGATTAAAACACTATCACATGGAGAAGTAACACTCTTCAGATCAGCAATTCTCAAGCATCTCCTTGGTGTATGTGAACAGACTGCTTGGAGGCATATGAGAACTAAAACACTATTTATTCACATTTACTGAAGAATAAACGATTCTATATTTCTAGTAATCAAATGATAATTACCAAAATATGTTCTAGGAAGTAATTCTCTCGGCAGCTATTTATGCAGAACAAAAAATGTACCCAATATTTCATTTTTGTACGGAATCATTTCATACAGCCAGCGGGTGTGCAAAATATTTTGTAGGCTTTTATTCTGCATCCACTGTGCAGTAAATAACAAGACACTGCGTGGTTGTCAAAGCACAAAACATGTGAAAAAATATATTAGCACATGTTAAAAATTTCCTGGGAACCATAAAAACTAAGTATAATGTAAATTGACTTTATGAGAAACAATGCATAATGCAACTTACCTAATGTGACACAAATTGCCTTCTGTACAACTTTAACACAGGAAGACTAGTTCTTGCACGTAATGTTCTTCCCAGTGGTCTTAAAGGGGTTGTCTAGTTGTAAAGCAGACTAGCATGATACCAGCGTAATATGGAGACAGGTTGGTACCGCAGTCCAAATAGATGGCAAAAAGTATTGTGTGCTATGGCTGACGGCATCTACTAAAGAAAGCAGCAGATTTATAGATACAAGGTAGCAAAATGTTAAGACAAAAGCTTGACCAAGGTATCTGGAAGTTAGAGATGAGCGAGTACTGTTTGGATCAGCCGATCCGAACAGCACGCACCATAGAAATGAATGGATGCACCTGGTACTTCCGCTTTGACGCCGGCCGCTTAACCCCCCGCGTGCAGGCTACGTCCATTCATTTCTATTCGAGCGTGCTGTTCGGATCGGCTGATCCGAACAGTACTCGCTCATCTCTACTGGTAGTAACACCAGACCACGTAGCATAAACACCACAATTTGGCCGCAGCATTTACAGTGCCTGCAAAGTGGCTAATCCCATCCACACATTGCATATCCGCACATATGATAAGGAAAAATAAGATAAGATAACCCTTTGATAGACCCACAGTGGGGAAATTTCAGTATGTTACAGCAGCATAGTAATACAGATACAGGATAATACACAGTAATATATTACAGAAGTAGACACACATATGCTGAGACGAGATGTACTAGGAGTCAATAGCATCCTGCACTTTCCAAAACCGTTGTGTTATTGTAAATCACAGCATGCCAATTATACCTACGGAAAGGCTAGCAATTGTTTCATAAAGATATAACTGAAACAAAGTCTGGAGAAAAAAACTCTTTGGATCTTCTGTAAATCGTGCTGCAAGAAAAACTAAGAAGCCTTTCTGCAGCAGTTTTTCCCGCAGCGATTTTTCACTGCGGCTTGTTATGTGGGGCTTAGCCTAAAGGATTTTTTTCTAAGGCCATAGTATTGATGGGCTAACCTTCAGATACAGCATCAATATCAATATGGGCAGCACAGTGGCACAGAGGTTAGCACTGTAGCGCTGGGGTCCTGGGTTTGAATCCTGCCAAGGACAACATCTGCAAGGAGTTTGAATGTTCTCCTTGTGTTTTCGTGGGTTTCCTCCAGGTACTTCGGTTTGTTCTCACATACTGATAGGGAATGTAGATTATGAGCCCTATATGGGACAGTGACTAACGATGTCTGTAAAGCGCTGTAGAATATGATGGCGCTATACAAGTAAGCATAATAAATAAATAAATAAATTTCAGATTATTTGACACCCAACATCCGTTCTGATTAGCTTGTCAAGCTGTCTATTGATCACAAGGCTATGATAAAGCTCAGTCTCAAGCACAACCACTATCCAATATCCCAGAGTCCAACGGCAGCATGCTTTACACCACTCCATTTCCATCTTAGGGTCCATTCACATGGAGTAAATGTGCGTTCATTTTGGTACAATACACGTGTAAAGAATACACTCTGGAAATAAAGACTCCCATTGACTTTTCTTTGTGTGCATATACGCGTGTAAAAAATACACGAGTTAAAATCAATGCTTTTCAACGGGAGATGTTTTATGCATCGCGTTTTTGGGCGTGTATTGTGACGCGTATTTTGCCAATTACAGGCGTAAAAAACATGTCCGAAAACGCGACAAAAATGCGCCATAAAACGCGTCGCCTTTTTTTACATGTGTAAAAATACACACCAAAATGAGCGCACGTTTGCTCCGTGTGAATAGACCCTTAGTTTGCATCTGCACTTGGGATTCTGTTACCCCTTTTTTCTGCTTATAAAAACTGCATTTTTCAGGTGGAAACTAGCCAGACCCCAAGGGGTCTGCAGGTAATTGCTTTTAAAGCAAATTGGGTTTACATTTTTTAGGTTAGCAAGAACTGTTTTCACTCATCCAAGTTTCCCGTTGAAATCATCAATCGTTGAAACAGAGTGCAATCCGTGCAAAATAACACTCCGATTGTGCACTTGTTACACACAATTCTGTAGGTCAGGGCAGCAATAGTAGCCAACATCTTTATACTGTCAGTGTACCAGCGTCTGTATAAGTAACACCATTTATGTTTTTATAGATTGTCCAGCTGCCGTTGACGGGAGGCGTCAGCATCATGTTTTTCCTCCCTCTCACAGTCACCCAGAACCTGACTTTAATTGAAGAAGGTCTGACATCTGAGTTTGTACATGACATAGACCGGGCGTTGCAGTCAGTCACCATAACACTGAGCGTACCAAAGCTGAAGGTGGAGTACGCAGCAGATCTTGGGGGAACACTTCAGGAGATGAGTAAGTCTTCATTTCCCTTTGTATTTACTATGTTATGTTGTACATGTTACTTTGTATTTCAGCTTTATGTTAATGGTCATTAAACTGAAAACCTTTACTGGCATAATAAAAATGTGCTACTCAGGTAACATGCATAAGGGGAAGTTCACAACGAGTTTTTTGCTGTATCCGCCTCAAAACCCTGACCAAAAAGACGGCTCCCATTAAAATCAATGGGAGCCGCTCAGTTCTTTTTTCCGGGAGCCGTTTCTTCCAGTTCCCGGAAAAAAGAAGTGACATGCTCATTCTTCAGGCAGAGTCGCCTCGCAGTTCGGCCTGAAGACACTCCCTTCTCCGGACTAGGCCCATTCATTCGGCCTAATCCGGAGCAGAGTGCGCGGCTGGATGCCAGTGCAGTGCACCGGCTTTCAGTTGCAGCTACCCGGTTTTTGGATCGGAACCTGAGTCGGCCTCTGATCCAAAAAACCCTGTGTGAACTTACCCTTATATGTGAGAGCTTCATTGAATCTACCATCATAAGCAGAGGCATAACTGAAGCTCCTGGGCCTCAATGCAAACCTTACCCTACCTTATGCCCTTTAGAAGAGTAGAATATTTTTTTTAAATTAGAGTTACTTTTGGAGCCCCTTTAGGGTCCAGTAGAAACTGCTACCACTGCAACCCATATAGCTACACCCCTAATCATAAGATCTTCTGGTGGCGAGCTCCAGGGTCTCTCTTAGGTGGGTTGCACATGAACAGCACGGCCAGTGCAAAGATGTAATCTAAGTGCCACCCATACACTGACCATGTTTCCATGGCCCCATTCATTCAATAAATAGGATCCCCAAAATTGGACAGGAATAGGACTTCCTCCATATATTGCGGCCCGAGTTGTCAGCCTGCACACAATACTGAATAATTTGTGTGTACGGCCCACAGAAAAGAATGGGTCAGTATTCTATCCAGAAAGAATCCAGATAACATACAGTCATGTGCAACGGGCTTACCATTATGTGCATGAATTTTGCAAGCCCCATGTAGATGAATGGGACACTTGCAGAAATGTATCCAACACATTTGCCACACATGAGTATACCCCAAGGCAGAATTCACATTGCTATAATAAGGTCCATATTATACTTACTATAAGACAGTGGCAAATTCTGTGCCAGTCACGAGTCTACTAACTAGAACCAGCAGCATCACCAGGATTTTAAGGTAGTCACCCACTGACCAGAAGCTTGGACAAGCACCATGGCCTCTTCATTTCATGGAGAGATGCCACAAACATAATTCACTGCAATACTGAATCATGTCCTGAAAAAAATGTTCAGTTAAAGTTTTCAAAAACATTTAAAAATTTATGTATAATAAAGTATAAATTAATCCTTTGTCCATTTTCCATATAAAAAATGTAAAAAAAAAAGAAAAAACAACTTAATTCATATCACTGCACCCAAAATTATACATTATTTATCCTGCGTGATGAACACTGTAAAAAAAAAAAAAAGGCAAAATTGCTTGAAAATTATCAAAAAGTTTTTGTAAAATTTTGTACCCCAAAATGGTGCCAATAAAAACTACAGCTTGTCCCACAATAAATAAGCTCTCACACAATTCTGCACATGGAAATACTATAGAAATGTGTTACCTCGGTACCACAGTAAATTATATGCAATATAATTTATATAAAAATTATATTGTAAACTATGGGGTACGTTCAGTTTTACAAGCCAATGTTAATGTGTGATCCTCTGGTGTCAGACACACAACTATTAATACTTGTGACCTATCGTATCCCAGTAGGACTGTGGGACAGAAATGGAATTCTATTCCAATGAGAAGCTGGAGTAGATTTCGTTTATTGCTTACGCATGAAAACTGCTGTAAGGGTGGGTTCACACCAGTGCCCGATCTCCGCTTTGTGGGTTTCTGTCTTCTGCTGACAGGAGACAGAAACCTGGCATTCAGTGTATGGCCATGAGTGCCCGTGAGCGTCTTCTGGTCTCCACGGTGAAACCGTTTTTTTTTTTTTTTTAACCAGACACAAAGTCCTGCATGTCCGACTTTGTGTCTGGTTAAAAAAAAAAAAAATGGTTTCGCCGCAAAGACCAGAAGACGATCACAGGCGGACACTTTGCAAACCCATTCAAATGAATGGGTTTAAAAATTGCCTGCCAGTTTCTGTCTCCCATCCAGTTTCTCAAGCAGGAAACGGAAACCTGCAAAGTGGAGACCAGGCGCAGGTGTGAACCCGCCCTCAGTTTGGCATGTGGTATATTTTGGATGGCATTGGACCGAAAACATTTAGATGTGATGAGCTTGTAGCAATATACCAACCACACTGCACTATATGTACCTACCTAGCATGAAGGAGACAGAATGACGCTAGGTACACACTAGCGTTCAGGTTTCCGTTCTCAGCTTTCTGTCTTCTGCATGCAGAAGACGGAAAGCTGTCAGAGTGGGTCCGGCCGTGTGCGCCGCTGAGCGTTTTATGCTCTCCGCCGCGAAACCGTTTTTTTTAAAATCGGACACAGAGTACTGCATGTCCGACTCTGTGTCCGATTTAAATAAACTGGTTTCGCGGCGGAGAGCATAAAACGCTCACCGCCGCTCACGGCCGAACATCTTTCAAACCCATTCAAATGAATAGGTATGAAAGAGTCCTGCAGGTTTCTGTCTCCTGCCTCTGTTTTGTGCAGGAAACGGAAACCTGCAGAACGGAGACCGGGCGCAGATGTGAACGAGCCCTGAGAATTATTTCCACGTTGTATACTCTTAGCAAAATCTACTTATATGAAAAACAATTAAAATAACAATGAAAACAATAAACAGTTACTGAAACACGGTATGTAATGTATCCTGTACCGTGATGCACCCTAGGAGAAGGTATTGGTCTACGCCATAGAGCACCTACCGTATAGATGAAGGATGTTATATAGGAATCTATGTATGCACGCCAAAGAGCATTATTACATGATATTAAAAAAACAAAACAATAACTTAATAACAATAAGACAGCAGTAGATGTTTGATAAAACAGGAATGCTGATGTCGCCCACATCTATACGACAGCTTATCGTTTATAGGGCAAACTGCGCTACCTTATACCATTTCTGGTACCTTTGAGATTACACCATTTCTGGGCATTTTTCTGCAATGTGTGGATGGGATTTGATAGAATCCCATCCACTTTGCAGAGACTGTAAAACGCCACGTGGGGCCCCCGGCCATAATACATCTGAGGAATATTAATAGAAACTGATAGAAAACAGATTTACTTTAGCTGATAAAATTAGAAATCACATTTTTTTTCTATTACTGAGAAATAACATGAACCCCACAGTGTAGTCTCCTTAGTGATTACCGAATCTTATTGCTCAGAAACACATGTGATGGTCCTAGCGATACATACACGGTATAGGAATGTTGGCCCAACCTGGCGATTTTAGCAGAATTGGTTGATAATTTAATGTTTATTGGCAGAAGGTGAGTGAAAGATGGGTTGGAGATGTTGCGGTTCAACATTCCCGATTCTTTTGTTCTTAAAAGGAAAGGTGTCTGGCAGTGGCTTATTCCTCTCTACATATTAAGAACACATGCACACTTGGCTAAACACGTCTATGTGTGTGGGGTTGTGATAAACATCTACCATCTCATTTGGCCAACAGCTATCTAAAGTTTATAGACAGCTGGCAGTATGAAGGCTTGGATACGGATGGTTCTCAAGGTCCAGGCAACTATATTAATGACTAGTTATAAAGACATTTCACCGTTCCCATAAGCCTCCATCTGGTAGATCCTGATCCTTAGATCCTTCATAAACTCATCCCATACTTTTTATAAGCATTTAGATCTCTTTGTTAATGCCTTCACATACAGTCCTATGAAAAAGTTTGGGCACCCCCTATTAATCTTAATCATTTTTAGTTCTAAATATTTTGGTGTTTGCAGCAGCCATTGCCATTTCAGTTTGATATATCTAATAACTGATGGACACAGTAATATTTCAGGATTGAAATGAGGATTATTGTACTAACAGAAAATGTGCAATATGCATTAAACCAAAATTTGACCGGTGCAAAAGTATGGGCACCTCAACAGAAAAGTGACATTAATATTTAGTAGATCCTCCTTTTGCAAAGATAACAGCCTCTAGTCGCTTCCTGTAGCTTTTAATCAGTTCCTGGATCCTGGATGAAGGTATTTTGGACCATTCCTCTTTACAAAACAATTCAAGCTCAGTTAAGTTTGATGGTCGCTGAGCATGAACAGCCCGCTCTCAAATGATCTGAAAACAAAGATTGTTCAACATAGTTGTTCAGGGGAAGGATACAAAAAGTTGTCTCAGAGATTTAACTTGTCAGTTTCCACTGTGAGGAACATAATAAGGAAATGGAAGACCACAGGGACAGTTCTTGTTAAGCCCAGAAGTGGCAGGCCAAGAAAAATATCAGAAAGGCAGAGAAGAAGAATGGTGAGAACAGTCAAGGACAATCCACAGACCACCTCCAAAGAGCTGCAGCATCATCTTGCTGCAGATGGTGTCACTGTGCATCAGTCAGCAATACAGCGCACTGTGCACAAGGAGAAGCTGTATGGGAGAGTGATGAGAAAGAAGCCGTTTCTGCAAGCACGCCACAAACAGAGTCGCTTGAGGTATGAAAAAGCACATTTGGACAAGCCAGCTTCATTTTGGAAGAAGGTCCTGTGGACTGATGAAACAGATTGAGTTGTTTGGTCATACAAAAAGGCGGTATGCATGGCGTCCAAAAAAAAACAGTATTCCAAGAAAAACACTTGCTACCCACTGTAAAATTTGGTGGAGGTTCCATCATGCTTTGGGGCTTTATGGCCAATGCCGGCACCGGGAATCTTTCTTGAGGGTCGCATGGATTCCACTCAGTATCAGCAGATTCTTGAGAATAATGTTCAAGAATCAGTGACGAAGTTGAAGTTACTCCGGGGATGGATATTTCAGCAAGACAATGATCCAAAACACCGCTCCAAATCCTCAGGCATTAATGCAGAGGAACAATTACAATGTTCTGGAATGGCCATCCCAGTCCCCAGACCTGAATATCATTGAACATCTGTGGGATGATTTGAAGTGGGCTGTCCATGCTCAGCGACCATCAAACTTAACTGAACTTGAATTGTTTTGTAAAGAGGAATGGTCCAAAATACCTTCATCCAGGATCCAGGAACTGATTAAAAGCTACAGGAAGCGACTAGAGGCTGTTATCTTTGCAAAAGGAGGATCTACTAAATATTAATGTCACTTTTCTGTTGAGGTGCCCATACTTTTGCACCGGTCAAATATTTGGTTTAATGCATATTGCACATTTTCTGTTAGTACAATAAACTTCATTTCAATCCTGAAATATTACTGTGTCCAACAGTTATTAGATATATCAAACTGAAATGGCTGTTGCAAACACCAAAATATTTAGAACTAAAAATGATTAAGATTAATAGGGGTGCCCAAACTTTTTCATAGGACTGTAGATATGTAGTAGTGGTGACACATAGGCGTTACTTAGGGTTGTGAAATGTAAAATTACCATGTATGTCTTGTATAAAAATGGCTTCCCTTCATACAATTCATATTGTTATTTCAGAACTTCAGACTCTCTTCTCAAGTCCTGACTTCACTAAGATCTCTTCCAAGTCATTGAAGCTCACACATGTTATGCACAAGGCAATGCTGGAACTGAATGAAGACGGAGCAGAAAGTCCACCAAGAGTGGACCCCAAAACTCGCCACCATTTCCCCCTGGAGTTTCACCTGAACCACCCATACCTGTTTGTACTCCGTTCTGATAGCAATGGTGCTCTTCTGTTCATTGGCAAAGTAATGAATCCCAAAGATCTCTCCCGTTAAGCTCTGTGTATCCCATAGGGTTTCTGACTGTTGCAACTTTATTAATTCGCCTGACAATGAATTCTGGATTGTGATAATGTCCCTGAGAATATCTCTGCCCTTTAATGCCAAAAAAAAAAATTCATCTCCAAACTTTGCTGCCAGTTTAATAAATGCCGCCAATTTTTTCCAAGTTTATATAAATCTGAATACAAACCTTGTACAATAGGCACTCGCTGTTCACCAATTGTGTGAATCTGTTTTATAGCTGGAGAGGACCAGATTGAGGCAGATGACATGAATGTAACCAAAGTATCTATTATCATGAGTACAAAAGCTAACTTGTAAAGTTAATGTGTATACTTCTCGTCCTAACAAGTGCTTTAAATGATTTTGCGGAGTATGAGCTTACCAAGCTGTTTGCAGAGGCAATGCTTGCTTCTAAACAATGGGATAAGGCTCTGGCATCATGGAACCCAATTGCTAACTTTTCTGCTTAAAGCAAACCGGTCGGGTGATTTCTGCTGCGCTCTGGGAAAAATATGGTTTATAATGCATATTCTTGGAGCAGGAATTCTGAGTAAGGCCAAGTTCACAAAGGGGTATTTTGGTCAGGATTTTGAGGCGGTATCCGCCTCAAAATCCTGACCAAAAAGACGTCTCCCATTGAAATCAATGGGAGCCGGCCAGTTGTTTTTTCCAGGAGCTGTTTATTCCGGCTTCCGAAAAAAAGAACGGACATACTCATTCTTCAGGCGGAGTCGCCTCGCGAGTCCGCCTGAAGACCCTCCGGACTAGGCCCATTCATTTGGGCCTAATCCAGAGCAGAGTGTGCAACTGGATGCCGCTGCACCACACTGATGTCCATTCGCAGCTACCCGTATTTTGGACCAGAACCTGAAGCGGCCTCCGCCTCAGCTTCCGGTCCAAAATACCCCATGTGAACCTGGGCTAAAAAACACAAAAAAAACCTGACAGGACTCCTAGGAGATAGTGAGAAATTATATATATATATATATATATATATATATATATATATATATATAAAAAACTGTTGTTAAAGGGGTTGTCTCGCCGGGGCAGGACTCAATGAGTAGAGGGTTGTTGAGTATCAGAAACTCTGGGAAAGACCCAGTGTGTCCATGCATTGTATGGATGATAACCAAGCAACATCTGACAGTTTCTGGGCCTGACTTAATTCCAAGAAGGTGAGACAACCCCTTTAAAAACTAAAATTTGAACTTTTGTGAGAGTGCTCTGTTTAGATGCCCTAAAATTTCTGCTTTTATTTCTGCATGCCTTGGAAAACCTTTTTTATGTGACACAAACAACCATGCTGCCTCTGTCACCCCACAAGAGGTACAGGTGGGTTACATATGTATCCAAACAATTATTATGTCCCCTGTATAGAGTCAAAAACCGATGCTTTTCGGGAAACGTTCACCTTTGTATCTTCTTCTTCTTTAATTTTCAATAAGAACCGACTCCCTTCATAAAAAAAAAATTGAAGGGGCTATCCAGGGACTAAATTTTGCTTCTTTCCGGGCCGGATTCTGTCAGTGTTGCACATAAGGTTTCCGGGTTGGTTCCAATTCAGGGTGCTGGGATCAGAACCAGATCCAGTACCCGAATCGATCAGCCTCTTCTGTATTCACTAGTATTACCTGTACTGTTGGTGTAGTAGTAAATCCAGCCCCATACAGGTAACTTACCTGTGACTATTGAACAGGTAGATTAACTTTGGTGCCAGTTCCAATCATGTAACCATGAAACCCAGTATGCAACACTGACAGGACCTCACCAAAACCAGGTAAAAATTATTTCTTGGATAGTCTTTTTAAATGCCAAAAAAATATTCTCTATTTGCATCCCAGTAAATCCTAGCTGGTGTTCTGCTATATACTGGTGAGGTCTCAGCTGAACTCTTACTCTGCTATATGCTAGAACAATTCAATGCAATAAAGTCTGATCTACTTATTGCTCAGGAATCGCGTCTCCGCTGTCTCATTGCTTCACTAGAAATGAACCCAATCATGGAAATATTCTATTTATAAAAAGAATTCATGCAAAGGGAATAGAATCCATAAAATATGTAACGTCCAATTAGTCAAGAATGTTCCCTTTGCAGCCGCTTCACAGATACGATCTTTGCAGGTGTGTCCTAGGAGTGCCGTCATATACAATACATGGATACAAGAATTCACAGAATTATTTCTTCCATACAGTAGTCATCCCAGGAAGCTCCAGCAGACATGCCCTCATTTCTTGCAGCTCTTGTACCATGCTATGGTCTGGTCCATAATGCACTGCCAAAATATTCTGTGCTTTCTGTATAACACCCATAGCATCGTTTACCTCACGTCTGCAAAACAGGATGTATGTAGAGATGTTACTACAATATTCTAGGGTATTCTGGTAATGAAAAGTTACTCCAATGGTTAAGACCCCTACTGATGGCCAGAGTAGGGCTCCTGTGTCCCTGTTTAAAGGGGTTGTCACATCTCAAGGATCCTATCTATACTGCTAGCTTATGTGGATTTGAGACTTTTCCTAAATACATTGCTTCAGCAAAACTGCTTTGTTTGGCTGCTATCTGAGATTATTCACTTCATTGTTTACACTGCGTCTCCATAACCACGGACCTGGGATGATCTTATCTTTCCGCCCAGGACAAGTGACGTACCGCCCTGCTCTCAGGAGGGAGGGGGGGCTGAGTGCTCAGAGCAGCTTTGAGCTGTTTATCTCCCTCTTCCAGTTATCAGTCTGCTAATTGAATTTTGCTGATAAGGGCTGAGGAAGGGAGTCTGTTACCTCTGCATGTAATACAGACCTAAAACGGAGTTTATTGCAAGCGGAGTCTTGGTCCTGTAGCATGTAAGTTTGGGATTCTCATCACCTATCAAATCCAGCTCTGCTACATCAGCTTCATATTGTGCATCTTCCAGTGATACTATGCTAATTTATTTACAACCATCCCTCATTACCGGCTGAAAACACGTACTGCTATGAAGAGAGATAGCAGAGTTGGCTTTGCCTGTGAGACAGTATTTGAAACCCCGCCCACCAATTTAATTAGAAAACCAGGAAGTGAACAGAGCATAAAGCCTGCAAGGTGGTGAGCGGGCAAGTTGGGAAAACCCCTTTAATTGTTACAACAGGTTGAGTTGGCATACTGCCAATCTATTCAAAATCTATGAAATTGATAGCCATTTTCACCGTTCCATAGACTTTATATGGAGGGGACTGCTGCTCCATTGAAATGGGGATGCTGGACCCCCTTCTGGTAAATAGGGGTTAGAGCAAGAAGACCCCTAATAAATTACTAGATGTCATTGAATCAATGAATGAATATGAAACAAACTTACCCATTGAATAAAATCTGAGCCAGCTTGAAAAGTTCATGTCCAAGTTCTATGCTGGATGGACCATACCATTGGCTCACAAGCTGGATACTTTCTTTAAGATGCCTTGCTGCTGCAGTCCAGTCACCTACAAAGAAGAATACAGATCAAATGAGATCTAAAAGCATCATATAGTGTTCACTCATTCTTTTAAACAAAAAACTTAGACACACAAAACAAAGAAAAATACCTTTTGCGGCTTCAGCCTGAGCCAAATGATCAAAGATCTCACCAAACACCATGTGATTTTGAGAAAGAAAGTCCTTGGCTTCTGATAAACATGAGGTCAGCCTTCTTATTGCTATATCTGAAGATTAAAAAATGATGTTGACATGAGATTTGGCATAACTAAGGTGGTTGGGTTGGCTCCAAAATAATGTGGTGATACCACACATCTTTGGAAGAACCACTGCTTTTATACATAGGTCCTACTCACAAATCCCCTTCTTTGGTGGTCAATAATGTTGAATTCCCTAAACTTGTAAGATTAAAGAATGCAACAAAGCCAGTCCTCTGTCTTCTACTACTAGAAATAAGTTGGCACTTCCTCCCAAGTTTAAGTGATTTTATTAAGTTACTTCCTTTAAGTCCTATTCATATTCTCTATTACAGCATATGGACACCAGGAAGGGTGACCCCCTTTATGTCAGTGGGGACCCCCTCTATGTACCATAATGATAAAGCACTCTAAACAAAAGGATAGCACTGTGTTGCACTTAAAGGAAGTCTGTTAGTGCAAAAGATAAACACAGTAGCGTGCAGGGCTTGAGATAAGGTTTTATATTACAGACCGCAGCTCCGTAATTTAATAAAATAAGTAAATTAACTCAGAAGGGCTTTTGGGGGGAAGGGGGTGTAGTCTGGAGTTTGGTCAGCGCTGCAGATTGTCACCCCTAATTCCCTCTGATGTCCAGCCATCACAGGATGAAGGACAGCCCTCTGTCCTTGCTCATATTTCCGAAAGGTTTCCGGGTGCACTGTGACGTCATTGGGCATGTGCAGTAGCGTCTACAGTACTTGCTAAAGACATGGAAAGACAAGCTAAGACAGAAGGGTTTCCTTCATCCTGTGATTCGCAGTTTGCTGGGGGTGCCGGAAGTGGGATTCTAAAACAGGTTGTCTCTAAAAAGACAGCCCCTTTAAAGGGGGTATTTTAACCTGAGGCATTTATCACTTATCCACTGGATTGGTGACAGTCTGACCACTGGGACCCTGACTAATCACCAGAACAGGGTACCTTGGTCCCAGAAATCACAAGACTGCCAAGAATGGAGGGGCAGATGAGCATGCGCGCCATGACAGAAATAGCTGAGTGCTGTGGTGGATTGTAAGGGCTAGTCAACACGGAGTTCCACTGGGATCCCGTCGCAGCATTAGGTCCAAATAAATGGGCCGGAGCCTCGCGCCGAAGCTGATTAAGCCGTGGAATCCGCTGCAAGATCGGGCAGCTTGCTTCTTTTTTCTGCTACTACCGGTAGCTAGCGGAAAAAAAAGAAGTGAGTGGCTCCCATTGAAGTCAAAGGAAGCCATTTTTGGCAGGGGATTTTAAGGGGGATTCTGTGTCAAAATCCACTGCCAAAAGACTCCAAAGACTTTGGATTTCTTTACAACAATGACGGTACCTTTTAATGGACAATGTAATATGTTTCTTATCATTTTAGACTATATCCTCTAGCACAGAATGGGTATTACACACAAAGCTTTGAGTTTAGCTTTTTCTACCCTTTCCTGAATGTGTGACTCTATTACCTATGTGATTCTTCAGAGAAATCCTGTGCATTTGCATTATGTGGAGAGTATTCAGCCTGCCTGGGAGCTTCCATGTAATATATTAACACAGATGTTCTGAGCTAGTTTGCAGATTCACTCTACAACAAGATGCTTCCAAATATGTCCTAAAAGCTACCATGTGTTCTCATACAGTCACCTAGATGGTTGTTGTGCAGTTGTTCCTGAGCCCTATGAACATTATGCTGAAGATTCTGCAGACGGAGGACAACTTCATCTCTTCTCAACCGATGTGCACAAGAATCATTGACACAGAGCAGATCATCTTGTCCCTTGGAGAGAAGAAACACTACAGTAGGTATCATATACACTGTATGTACAATACTTCTGCTATTCACACACAAAACATATCACCTTTAGCAAGGAATGGCACTTCGGACAACAGAAATCACAGTGGGTGTCAGGAGTTATCCCCTGCTCTTGGGTACAGGCTTCACATTGGCAATCAAAAAAATACTGATCCTTCAGCAACATTTGCCTTTTTCTAATGTTCATTCGTAACCTGTGAGGCCCTAGAAGAGCAGGAAGAAACCAAAAAGATTATGGATCGATCCTTTCTTGCAATACTCTGTTCACGATGCCTTCACACAAGTGGGGCAGATGGTCATAGCAATGTGTCTTCATACAAGTGCAATTTTTGCTTTTGTTACATTCAGATTTAAAGGGGTTATGCCATGAAGGATATTTATCCTCTATCCATTGGATAAACGATGAATATCTGACTGCCCAGACTCTACAGATCCTGAAAACAGAAGTGTATACTCAACCCATTGTGCATTTAGCCTGACCACAGCCATGCTCCGGTGCGCCAATTAATGTGAATGGGAGTGTTATCCACTAGAATGATGGTGGCCAGACTGAATGCACAATGGGGGAAGCGGAACACCCTCACATTCTCAGGATCGCTGGAGGTCTCAGCGGACAGACCCTCACGTATCACTTATTTATTCTCTATCCTAATATGTTTTGTGGCCCAACCCCTTGAACAAAAAAATCTTATTGGATTATTGGCTAAAGTGTAGCACAAATAGGTCATAGGTATAATAAATACAATAGAGAGTAACAGCATTGCAGCCTACCATAGCAGTGGAGAATCTCCTCTCCTTTTCTGATCGGCCTGTTGGCTCTGACCATGACACGTCTGCCTTGGAAGGACACGCTGGTATTTGGGTCACAAGAATGATTTAGTAGGCTCAGGACGGGGAACACTGCGGTGGCCAGACGTGAACTCTTGCTGCTTTCTACCAGTGAGGTGGAAGAATCTGCAAACAAGGAGGATTTGGTGAACAGGTATAATGGCAAAAACACTATTTATTTTACATAGCGAACAGTACACTAAGACTTGGTTCACATTTGCGCTTGCACTCTTGCATTCTGTTCCCCTCTCCGCACTGCAAGCAGCGCTTTTCTCCCTTTTTGGGTGGAAACCGAACAGAAACCACATGGACTCCATTATAGTCTATGTAGTCTACACCCCCTGTGTTCCTTGAGCATAATCTGAATATCAGAAGAAACGTGGGGAGCACAAGAGCATAGGGGTGTAGGAGTAGAATAGCCTTCTTAAAGGATATTCCAACGTGGCATTACTTCAAAACCTCATTTTCTAATGATTAGAATCCCTTTAAGATTTGGTTCAGATTTTCTTCATTTTTTTGTGGTTGTTTTTGAAGCCAAAGCAGGGTCTGGATAATGGGCAGGAAAGTATATAAGGACGGTGTTACTACTTCTCTTGTATTCAAACCACTGCTGGATTTAACCTCAAAAACAATTAATAATAAGTGACCAAAACCTGAAGGTGAAAACCCAGCCTAAGACTATGGGCTAGTTCACATGGCGCTAGTGACTGCGTATTTTGGTCCTGATTTTGGGCGGGAAGCTGCGTCAGAATATGACCAAAGTGCACCTGTCGCAGCTTCCGGCAGTTGCGGCTTTCCAAATGAATGGGCCTAGTCCGGAGGGTGCGGTCGCTAGGCAGATACTGTGGCTTGATCAGCCGTGGAATCCGCCTGAAGAAAGGGCAGCTCGCTACTTTTTTGCGCGAGCGGGAACATACCCCTCTAGGAAAAAAGGAAGCTAGCGGTCTACATAGACCACCATTGTGATGGGGCGGATTTTGAGGTCAAAATCCGCCACTTTTTGCCCCGTGTGAACGAGCCCTTTGTGTTTCAACCACTGACAGTGAATGAGGAAATTCTAGACTGATACATTTCAGTTAACGTTATTACAATGTGCCTGAATTTTGGGCCAGGCTGCGTTCACATTACCACTGGGCCCATTGCTCTAGCTGTCAGAAGATCAGAACAACATATGCAATGTGAACCTAGCCTTAATTGGCATCCAAAACTGGAGCACATGCTTTGCATGACCGTTATCATGGATTGAAGACTCTGGCACCATACTACTTCATCATACCTTCATAATCTTCATTGAGCACAGTCACAGCCTGGGCATTGCAGTGGAGTTGAAGCATGTGACGAAAGATGGCCAAACCCAATCCGTGCATTTCATGTACTTCGCCATCCAGTGACTTTTCAGTAGGTGGCGCTGTTCCCATGCTCCTCAGTAGACCCATGTTCAATTTCCTGCACAATGCTGCACTAGTAAGTGCACAGAGAAATTTGTGCTCTCCTTTATGATGTTCACTGTGTGTTAAAAGACTGCATAAAGATTTATAGTTGCTGGAATATGGCCGACCAGGTTCTTCATTTACATTACAGGCCTGAAATCCATCTGATAAGACGTCTGATACCTGCCTGTAACCAGTCAGCAGGGCTGTTCTCAGTGCTGTGTGGCAAAAAACACCAAAAGCAAGAAGAAGGCTACCCAAAGGGCATTCAATACAGTGATACGCTTTCCAGGCCTGGTCCCTGCACTCATTGCTACAATACCTGGCAAAACTGCAGTGCTGACATGGTAGAGAAGCCAACACTCTCTGCAAGCACTGGTGACAGTAAAGATCAGAGGTTGTAATAGAAACATCCCATGTGTTTGTCTTTGTGACAGTCTCTCTACCAGGGATTATTACACTGACATAAGCTTCCTCACATATCAAGAGCTCACCGAGGGCTATATCCTCAGAAGCCACCAAGTGGCGCCCTTTGGAAGTACTAAACTTTAGCCTCAAGGAGCTAGATGCATTGGTCAGCTGACGGTTCCCCTTCAGTTCCTGCTGTCTGGGGTTTATAACAGATGTCCTTTCAGTTTTAGGAAATTTGGTGTTAGAAATGTCATGTTGCTTTAGTTTTTGCAAACAATTTGCTTGTCGCTGGAGAATTTTGCTCTGTAGTCGCTCGGGATATCCATGTTCTTGTGCACGATCAATGTCCTCCAGACATGCCTGATATGGCCGTAAGAAGAAAATATACAATGTAAGACTAGTGTGAGCTCATTCAGACTCACAGTGTGCACGCTGAAGAAGATGAATCTGTAAAGTGCTCAGTCAGTAGCTATAACTACAGCACATGAGATAGGAGATGTGTTTCTAGACAAGGTAGACTGCTCAGTTTTGACACTCTGTTCCCATCATGTTTGGAGCGCACGTCTGATATATATGGAGAAAAGCTTCTGACATATACAGTACTTGGCAAAAGTTCTAAGCAGCTATGGAAACAATGTCGAAAAGTAAGAATGCTTTCAATATAGAAGTGTTATTAGTTTATTTTTGTCATGTACCGAAATGCAAAGTGAGGGCTAGTTCACACGGGGTTCTGCTTTGGAATAGGCCTAAATGAATGGGTGTAGTCTGGAGGGTGATGCCGCGAGGCGGACGTCAGCAGCTGAACCAGCCGCGGAATCCGCCTGAAGAAAGGGCAGCTCGCTTCTTTTTTCGGCGAGCGGGAACAAACTGCTAGTGGAAAAAAGAACGCTAGGGGTCTACATAGACCTCTATTGTGAAGGGGCGGATTTTGAGGTGGATTCCACGTCAAAATCCAACCCCTCCTGCCCCGTGTGAACAAGCCCTGAATGAATGCAAAACACATCATTATTTGTTGTGACCATCCTTTGCCTTCCATCAATTCTTCAAGGTACGCTTACACACTGTTTATAAAGGAACTCGGCAGGAAAGTTGTCAGACAGCTTGGAGAACTAAGCACAGCTCTTCCATGGATGTCGCGTGGTCAAATCCTTCTGTCTCTTCATGTTATCCCAGACAGACTGGATGCTGTTGAGATCAGGGCTCTTATCATGACTTCCAGGACATCTACAAAGGGCGCTCACACTAAATATGGATAGGATTTACATTTTTCTTTTCTTCATTCACTTCATTTTGTTAGTTAAAGGGATTCTATCATTAAAATCACATTTTTTTCTTGATCACACAGAAGAATAGTCTTAAGAAAGGCTATTCTTCCCCTACCTTTAGATGTCTTCTCCGCGCCGCCGTTCCGTAGAAATCCTGGTTTTCGTCTGTATGCAAATGAGTTTTCAAGCAGCAGTGGGGGCGTCCCCAGTGCTCAAACAGCACTAGGGGTGTCCCCAATGCTGCGAGGGAACTCTCCAGCGATGCCTCTATCTTATTCTGGAATATCCTCTCCCTGTATCTTCTTCCATCCTGGGTTTCAATCTTCTAGCCTCGGGCAGAGCAGACTGTGCATGCCCGTGGCCACAAGAAAAACGTCCGCTTACAAAGTAAGCTGTGTAAGCGGCCATTTTCTTGTGGCCTGTGGGCATGCGCAGTCGGCTATGCCCAAGGCCAGATGGCAGAGAAGTTTGAACCCAGCTCTGGAAGAAGACGCTCAGAGAGGCGGTTCCTGAAGAAGATGGAGGTAGCGCTGGAGATTTCTCCCACAGCAATGGTGACGCCCCCAGTGCTGTGAGAGAACTAATTTGCATACAGACGAAAACTGGGATTTCTACCGAATGGCGACGCAGAGAAGACATCTAAAGGTAGGAGAAGAATAGCCTTTTTTTAAGGCTATTCCTATGTGTGATCGAGAAAAAAAATGTGATTTTAATGGTAGAATCCCTTTAACACTTCTATTTCTGAAAGCATTCTTGTTGCAGCATTTTTTCCACATCTGCCAGAAACCTGCACAGTACTGTACTCTAAACTTACCTATACGGCACGGATAGGCAACCATTGGTTCTCCAGTTGTTGTAACACTACAACTCCCAGCATGCATACTTGGTCTGCTGTTCTTGACACTCCCATCAAAATGAACTGAGAGTTGTAGTTTCACAAAAGCTGGAAAGCCAAAGATTGCCGACCCCTGCTATAGGGCTTTACTCACCTTATGGTGGCTTAGAGTTTCTATTTGGCGCCCATCAAGCCACTATGATCGGTAGACATTTTTTTTCTACTATACAGATGAGTCTAGTAGATTGCAGTATATGGTAAAAGTATTCATGGCATACAGTTATCTTTATTGCATTTTTGGCCTATTTGACATCTATCCCACTGTATGTCTAGTAGGATACATGGCAGCCTTCTATCAGATATGTATAGTACAAGATTTTCCTGACATCTACCTCCAATGTGTGCTCCAAATGTGATGTGAACTGAGCCTCATGTTCAGTGTATACAGCGGATGAATATACAGTATTGACAAGTATATCACAAAGTGGCATACAGTGGCCATTGGCCACCACCTCAAATGGACAGCAAAAAAATGCAACAATTTCTTCGTTCTTACATTACAAACATGTAGTTTTAGAAACGGCTTTAGGGCTTTAGTCACAAATAGCTGGATAAGTCACGAAAAAGGTGATTTCCTTGTCTGGTTTGTCATAGGAACTGTTTCTTTAAGATGGAAAGGTCTTTGGAAAAATAATTCAATTACCATGCTACCTGCGGCTTGTGAACAAGCTATTTATATTCTTCTAAGTCTTCATGATTAAAAAAATAGTTAGAGCGCTGAAAGACTCGGCTGGAGAAATGACAGATGAATGAGGGAGACATCACAGTGTACAGCAGCGGGTGTGTGAGAGGAAATAAGAAAAATGACAGGGCTAAGAAAAACTGAGATCTACAGCATGTGGTTTGCCGAAATTATGATTTACATTGAAATCCTGTGTAGGACAAAACTCCGAAATGACAGTGGAGATGTAAACAATACTCACAGAGTAATGGCCAAGGTGAAAGAGAACGGCGGATCGATTGGCAAAGCTCAATGCAATCTCTTCAGTGCCAGGGGTGCCATGCGAGATACCCTGCAGGACAAGAACAGATACAAAACTGAAACCTGACTGCTTGCTGCCTAAAAGATGCTCGGCGTCCACACGATACCTGCGGCAGCACCAACATTTGTTGACTGTGTTTTCATCTATCACAGATGTTTTACACTGGAAGAAAAAGTGCACAAATGTCTATTGATCTGGTACAAGTCATCTGTATTACTGGCCAGGATACAGAGACCACCCGGGGTACAGGCAAGGGTTACCAAGAAGATTAGGAAAGTTAGCATATAGATTTTTGCAAGTCAATCTGCAGCGGTAATGTCCACACCTGCCTCTGTGGATCCGCTGAAAAATTGGCAGCGATAGAAATCCACTGTGAATTTTTTCATCCCCACCGACATTAATGATTATGAAGTCTTCCTTCTTTCTCTTCTCTTCCTAAGCTGCTATGAACTCCTAGTATATCTTCTCTTCTCAGCATATGTGTGTCTACGTCTGTAATATATTACTGTGTATTATCCTGTATCTGTATTACTATGCTGCTGTAACATACTGAAATTTCCCCAATGTGGGACTATTAAAGGATTATCTTATCTTATCTTAATGGGGACAAGCCACATCACATTTATGCTTATGTCACAGAAGAAACAGATATGCTGCGGATTTAAGATTATGACCCCATGTGGTGGAAGGCAGCTAAAAAATGCATAGCGTTTATTTCCACAGCGTACTTCATTACATTCTGCGGTTTTTCTTCTCTCATTAAATCTATAGGGAAAACACAAATTTTTCTGCAGATAAAATTGACATGCTGCGGGTTTTTTTGACAAACACAGGTTTTCCACATAATTTCTTTCTGTAATGCGTGGATGGGATTAGCAAGAATCTCATTTACTTTACTGGCATTGTAAAACACAACTTTTTTTTTGCTGAGTTTCCGCAATTTGGGGCCTAATCGTTGTTGGTAAACTTCCATGCAAAAAAACGCAGCAGAGCAGACATGTGTTCATATCTTACCCACTCTGTTGTGAAATTTCATCTAAAATTCCATGTGGAAAATGTGCACCATTTCCATAATGTGGACATGCCCTTATACTCACATGTTTAGGCCCGGTTCACATCTGTGTCAGTAATCCGTTCGGGGAGTCCCCATGGGGACCTCCCACTCCGAACGGACTACCTAACGCATTGGCAAGCGGTGTGCAATGAAAGCACACAGACCCCATAGAGTCGTGCGGACAGGAAAGTAGATCGTGAAGTACTTTTCTGTCCTCATGTTAAGACCATTTGTGCACTCCCTGAACAGATTACCAATGCAGATGTGAACCGGGCCTTAGAAAGAAACATTGTATGCTTTAGCTGCAGGTCACATTTTTACCTAAAACATCCTGGCTCTAACACATACATATATGAAAATACTGAAAGATTATGGCCCTCCTGACAGTGCTCGCCCACAGACTAGTACTGGGGGGCGTTCCTCAAAATTCAGTGTCATGGCTGGGTGGTAGGGAATGCTCCCTCTGACAGTACAGGGCCATGGACAGAATGTCAGGAGGGGCGTTCCCAGCGAGACTGTCAGGAACGCCCTTCTGACAGTGAAGAACTATCGGTAAATGCACCAATATCTCTTCCTCTGGGGACACATAATGGGAAAGTTGACAGTGCGCTCTGTTGGCTTTCTAGCGGTATATAAAACCACGTGTACAAGGACATGAAAGGTCCTCTTTAAAAAAATAATAATAATGGGTTAGTGAGCTATTAGGGTTGAGCCGATCTTGACTTTTCAGGATCGATTTTAAAATCCGATTTCCGATCATTTTTCATTCGAACCCGATCTCGATCCCAATTCCGATCCCAATGCAAGTCAATGGGATTTTTTTATTAATCGGAGATCGGATTTTAAAAGCAATCCTATTCACTATACAGCATGGAATCTAACAATTGTTAAAATCCACGCTGTGTAGTGAATCACTAAAGTAGCCAGAGGATTTTTTTTTAATCCTCTGGCTACTTAGTCCCCCCTGGTGTCCACTTACCTCCAGAGATGGCTGCTCCGCTGCCCGGTTCCTTCCTTCTTCTTTGCCTTGCTGCCGCTGCACGCTGCTCTTCTCCCTTCGCTGCCCCCTCCCTGCCAGGTTAGGAGAGTGTGGGCGGGTACTGGGAGGGGAGACGTCACGTCTCCCCGCTCTGTACCCGCCCACACTCTCCTAATCCACAAGCCCCGCCTACCTAGCGCTTTAAACACTAACCTGGGAGGTGGGGCAGGGAGGCAAGAAGAAGGAGGGCACCGGAGCAGCCATCTCTAGAGGTAAGTAGCTGCTAGAGAGGTTTAGTTTAGCGTCCCATTCGAATAAATGGAGGCAGCCGGCGCACAGGGGGTTAAGGCTGTGCGCCGGCTGCTTCCATTCATTCCTATGGAACTGCAGCGTATACTCAGTGTGAAGGCTAAGCAAAGCATTGTGAGAAAAGATCACCGATCTCGATCCCACATAAAACGATCGTGTTCGGAATTCCGATGGCGATCGTGAAATTTTCTCGATCGCCGACCGGAATCTGATCTTTTCCGAACACGATCGCTCAACCCTATGAGCTATCCTTTAAAAACATGGCTAGCACAATGAAAAGCATACATTGATGTGCATGAAGCCTTAGTAAATCTAAATGCTAACAAAATTTCTCAGGTCTACTAAATTGTCAAAGAAAACGGACACAGAGGCCAATAACAACTTGGTCTTTCCAAATCCATTGCACTATAAAAGGCTGCTAAAGAATGCCATGTAATTTAATATCATGCAGTCTGGCATGAAAAAGAACTTAACATTTAAGAAAAAGGGGATTATTTCACTTTTCCCACATCACTACCACTTGTACCTTGGAATAGAGTACTGCTGCAGCTGTGTACTGTTTTCTTCCAAACCTCTTATTTCCCTCTTCCTTGTAGAATAGCACAGCACGAGCTTCTTTCCCAACGCTCAGTTCATTGCACAACCTCTCTAATGCCTCCTCTTCTTCCTGCCTGCGGAGAGAAATTAAAGACAGGTGTTTGTACTGTGCTCATACACATACTCCGCTCCTTGCTAAATGCAAACCCAATCCCCTCTGCTTGACTTTGACATAAACATTACCATTATTTGTCCATTTACAACAAAAAATTGTTCTTCGTGCAATCTAAAACCATCGCTCCGCACTGTGAATTGAATAAGAAAGAACGCATTATAGTCTTCTTAATAGAAGTCACAGCTGATCTCATTCTAGATCTATCACTGACAGATCAGAATGACTGCAAGTTCTATCCCGAAATGTACTGACCCGTACAAGTCAGCGTCTACTGCAGACCGGATTGCTGGTTCTTTATCTAACAGGTCAGCAATTCTGTAGTGGTGAAATTCAACACATGACAAGTAGTAAGATACATTTGTACAATGTGTACCTCTTATTAGGTCCTGTTCACATCATGCTATAGTCCTTCACTTGGGCTATAGGCTGGAAAAAGCTCCAGGCACTTACACCAAGTAAGACACAATTCAAGGCTTTCCAGTAGAGACCACAAGTGTTCAACATCTTACTGTACCCTAGTTCTTTTTCATTTTTGCAGGATGAAGTTGTGTAGTAGACTGCGCTACACCATGACGGGGTATACATCATAAATAGTATATCGTGAGTTATACAATACATCATAAATAGTATATCGTGACAAATACAATACATCATAAATAGTATATCATGAGTTATACAATACAGCATAAATAGTATATCGTGACAAATACAATACAGCATAAATAGTATATCATGAGTTATACAATACATCATAAATAGTATATCGTGAGTTATACAATACATCATAAATAGTATATCGTGACAAATACAATACATCATAAATAGTATATCATGAGTTATACAATACAGCATAAATAGTATATCGTGACAAATACAATACAGCATAAATAGTATATCGTGAGTTATACAATGATTACGACGGGTGCCTATAGATTTAAAGGGATTGTCCAGGATAATTTGATCTTTCTAATCTAAGCTAACCACCTTACTCACGCCTACCTTCTAAATGACTAAGTGTACCAAAAATCTATATTTACCTAGATCGCTGGGGTGGTCATGTAGGTGGCCATCCTACTTACCTGTCTTCTGGGCAGGATTTTCTGGGCGCGGGATATCACTTGTTCTCCATCTCTATTGTGCAGGGGTGTGCAGCCGGCAGACATCAAAAAGAGGAGATGTCAGCCCAGAATAAGTGATGTCCCGTGCCCAGAAGACGGTTAAAAGGGTATTCCCAACTCGCCTGTTCAACCACTTGCATGCTGTGTGCTCTGATCACTTCCTGGTTTTCTCGGTACATTGGTTGGCGGGGTTTCACTTGCTCTGCTATCTCTATTCATAGCAGTATGTTTGCAGTCAGTAATGAGGGATTGGTTGTAAATGCATTAGCACAGTATGAAGCTGATGTAGAAGCTGATGTAGCAGAGCTGGATTTGAGTCAGTTTGTATTACATACAGAGGTAACAGACTCCCTATCTCTGCCCTTATCAGACAAATTCAATTAAATCGACTGATAAGTGGAAGAGCAGCAGATAAAACAGCTCAGAAATCCCGGAGCACTCACCTCCCCCTCCCCTATCTGAGAGCAGGGAGCTACATCACTTGTCGACCAAGGAGATAAGATCAGCACCAGGCCCGTGGTTATGGAAACAGAGTGTAAACAATGTAGTGAATAAATTAAGATAGCGGCCAAACAAAGCAGTTTTGATAAAACAATGTATTTAGGAAAAGTCTTAAATCCACATAAACTAGCAGTATAGATAGGATCCTTGTGACGGGACAACCCCTTTAAGTATCATGGGGTGGGGTATTGAGTTAGTTAGGAAGGGCTAGTAGTGGGCGGGCTAGCTAGGGAAACAGGGAGGGGGTGTGAGCGAGAGAGGACGGGGAAGGGAGTGAGAATGGGAGGGGGAGTCAGCACTGCGAGGCCCAAGACATCATGGTAGTTGTAGGAAAACAGAACAGGAAAATACACATGAAAACAAATGCAGATGATGGCAGAAGCTCACAGAGAAATCCAGAGATCACTAAAAACGCTGTTAAAGGTATTTGGGTGCACTTATTAACCTATTATTTAACCAACAAACCTTTTTTCTAAAAAGAAAATGGTCCAAAAAACCCTTTAAGATATATGTCAGGAGTGCATATATGTCAAAAGGAGTCTAAAACTGTAAAGTAGACAACCACATAGTTTTACAATTCTGCTAGTCTGACTATCCTTTAGTCTATACTATATGCAGTACGGAGGCAGAGAAACTGTGGGCAGGTAATGACTCCCAATATCACATATCACTATGATGCTAGGAGTGCCAGTCTCCTGTTTGGGCCTGGACTGGGAAATTTGGATGATGTATGGACCAAATTTTCCAGACTGGATTACCTTGGTGCATGGGGCATTAAGGTAACATCAACCATACTCACTGATTCCTATAGGGCCTCTCGATTCCCCCCAACAGCAAAAGATTGGGTTGCTGCATTTCAGCACATATGATAAAAAAAGTGTAGCCTTAGCTATTCATAGAGCTTTTACTTCCACAGAAATGTCTTATATTGCTTTTTATAAATGACAGTAGTGTTTCATGGAGGGATATAATCTGCCAACCATTTACAGAGTCAGGAACAATTACTTTTTATCTTTCACAACTACAAATTGTCAACTATTTTGTTCTCCCGTATTCTCTGGATCAATAGAACAAGTTAATATTACAGGTTAAACTTGATGGACTTTTTCTATCACAATAATTATTAAACAAGATTGTAAGGTTCGGTGCAGATGGATGCAAATTGCATCAATTAAAAAATCTTGGACTTTTCCACCAATCTGGGGCAGCTGGGATCTTTGTAACAGTATACGGCATCACTTTTAATTAGGGCTGCCTGGTGTACAGATATTTTGCCAAGAAATACATGAAATAGTACTTGTTAGGCAGCAGAAAAAAAAAGGAAAAAAATGATCAAAAAAGTATTGTGTATCCAAAAATGGTTCCAATAAAAACTACAATTTGTCCTACAAAAATAAACCCTCACCGAGTTCCACTGTGAATAAAAAACATACGGCTCTCTAAATATTAATTAATGTATTTATTTTCTTACAAAAAGCATTTTTATCGTGGAAAAAAGTACAAAAACATTGTTTAGTATCGCTGAAATCCTATTAACCTGAGAAATTTTATGATGGACCTTATAAAAACAAGACCCAAGAAATAGGAATAGTGAATGACATGCATCCATTAAAAATATTCTATGCTGCAACAAAACATGACCTCATAGGGCTACATCAAAGGAAACATTAAAAAGTTATGGCACTTAGAATGTGATGGTGCAAAAATTAAAGAAAACAAAAAAAAAAAAAAAAACGGTTCTCACGGTCAAAAATAACTGCATTCCCAAGGGTTAAAGTAATTGTCTGCTTGTTGTAAAAAAAAGTCCAAAATTTATCAAAAAGTGTTTCCCTACTGAGACACCCAGAGATCAGCGGTAACCTGCGGGGAAACTGGTCAGTTACTGTTCAACTATTTAGCAGCGCCCCCACAAGGGAAATTAACCATTAATTGGTACCCATCCTATTCAAAGGACAAGAGATGCTTTCACTATTGAGTCAGGTTCCTAAATACACAGTCCAGTCATATTGATGTGACCACCGCCTACCTTTGACGTCAACGTTAAATAACCAATCGCAGAAGGCGCGTGTCATCAGCCATCTGCGTGCACTCATCATTGTGGAAGGCACGATGGAGCAACACAAGTATGCATCTATCCTTGCAGACCATGTCCACCCCTACATGTGGCATCTATCAGCAGGACAATGCGACGTGTCATAAAGCTCGTAGTGTGCGTGCGTGATTTGAGGAGCACCAGGATGAGTTTAATGTACTCCCTTGGCCAGCAAATTCCCCGAACTTGAACCCAATCGAGAATCTGTGGGACCACCTCGATCGGGTTATTCACGCCATGGATGCTCAACCGCGTAACCTAGTGCAGCAGCCCACGGCACTGGAGTCGGCATGGCTCAACATCCCAGTGATCATCATCACAACATCCCCTCTCTTCCTGCACGTCTCGCAGCGGTCCGCTCTGCCAAAGGTTATTCTGGATTTTGACAGGTGGCCACATTAATGGGACTGGACTGTGTAAGTCATACTGCTGACGTTACGGTGACGTTCCGTTTCCCAGTTTAAGGAAACAGAATATCACCAATACTAACACACCCCATCATACTTACCTGTCTTCCTGTCTGGGTACAGGACGTCACTTCTGGGGTACGGCCCATGCTGGCAGCCCTTAAAGAACCAATATGTGGTTCAAAACATGAAAAAAGGATTCTGCTTATAGATATGTTCAGACAAACATTTAGATTTTATTTTAACCTAACCTTTGTATATTTTATATGCTATGGAGTGCATAGGTGTTTACTTACTGGAATAGTGACCAACAAGCATCAAAGCTCTCTTTAAGACTTGACCCTGCGGAAAACTTTCCTTTTCCATGGGAGGAGAGCTGCGACCACTTGCATCGGGCATAGTCTTGCCAGTCCACAACAGGAAGCTCCATCAGCAACACAAAATAATTGAGAGCTGCAAACAAAGATGATATATCACACTTGCAGTATATAACACAGAACTGATACTGAGCTTCCACTATTAACTTTTAGTTTTTTGTTTTTTTTTTCTATGTGACTATACATAGAAGAAAGATCTTAATATAAAATTGCAGTTTTATGGCCACAAGTCCTGAGCAATGTTGTGGCAGATTATCCATTATTAGGATCTACGATGCACCGGAAGAG
Source organism: Leptodactylus fuscus (assembly GCF_031893055.1). Classification (NCBI taxonomy): domain Eukaryota; kingdom Metazoa; phylum Chordata; class Amphibia; order Anura; family Leptodactylidae; genus Leptodactylus; species Leptodactylus fuscus. The sequence continues at coordinate 39,243,911 of NC_134266.1, read as the reverse complement.
ACTCAAGAGAGCAAAAAAACAGGGAGGCGTGGGACAACAACTGAGCAATGGCAGCAGGTGAGTATGTATTTTTTTTCACTGCCACCAAGGTATTTAAACTTTAAAAATTTAGCTGGGACAACCCCTTTAAATAAAATCTCATTTACTTCGTTAATACTGCAAATGCTGCATTTTTTTCCAATGCGTTTTTTCGCAGCAGCCAAAAACAATGTGTTTCCATAATGTAAGGCCTTAGCCTTTAAAAAGGACCTTTCATGTGCTCATGCACATTTGGTTTTATATACCGCTAGAAACCCGACAATGTGCTGAATTAAGCGCACTGTTGGCTTTCCCGGCATGTGTCCCGGGGCTGTAGATATTGGTGCCGTTAGTTTCGGCACTGATCTCTGCCCCATCAGAAAGGCATTCCTGACAATCTCGCTGAGCTGAGAGGAACCTCTCTCCTGACTGTACTCGTCCATAGCCCTGTACTGTCAGATGGGGCGTTCCTTACCACCCAGCCATGACGCTGAGCTGTGAGGAATGCCCCCCAGTATAACCTAGGGACGATTACAGTCAGGAGGGCCATTCCTCACAGCCCAGCTAGACTGTCCCACCACGTGTCCATTGTCCACCTGACACCAAATGAGGAGAACGACGAGACCCCAAGGACTATTGTACCCCAAACCACACACCCTCCCATCCATCCACTCAACGATCCCCCCCCCCTCTCTACTTGCTTTGACAATGCCAACTACCTATTCAGACCTAAAAATAAAGCTTTGTTGTATTGTATTGTATTGTATTTTCTATCAGGAACACCCTTCTGGCCAGAGATCAGTGCCAAAACTAACAGTACTGATATCTCCAGCCCTGGGGCACATGCCGGGAAAGTCGACAGTGCGCTGAATTCACTGTACTGTCGGGGGTGTCTACTGGTATATAAAACCGCATGTGCCTGAGGACATGAAAGGCCCTCTTTAAACTTGTCTAAAAGTTGTCTACCACCAACAAAACCTCTTTGAAACGAGATAAATGCTGTTGTAGGGCTTTTTACTGGCGTAGTGAACAGAACTGCTTTGTGTGGTAGTACAATCCCGCAGTTGGGAAATTCCAGAAACTTTTATTCCATATGCAAATGAGCTGTTTGGTGCAATCAGGGAGGGTCACACCTGCTGGAGCACCATTTTCTTTTGTGGCTGCTGTAAATCTCTATTCATGGGACACGTCAGTCTTTCTAATTTGAGGATGGCACCAGGCGGTGACCTGCTCCAGCAGGTTTGGCCCCACCCTGAGTAATATGAACAGCTCATTTGCATATGGGATACAAGATTAATTCCTTTGAAGCAGGGTTGCACTTTGACACATTAAAAGGTATGTTCAATAGGCCACCATTCAGACCTGCAACAGCATATAAGTGGCTTAGAAGTGATTCTGGGGGTGGTAGATTACCTTTAAGATATTAAACTAGCTACAGAAAATGTTTGGTTTTTTATTTGACATTACACACCTTTTAAAGGGGTTGTCTGGGACTTACTAATCGATTTTCTTGCTTTAGGATAAGTCATCAATTAAAAATATGAAGGCAAGAAAAGGCCAGGCCCACGGCTGAGCAGCTGTATGAAGACACTCCAAGACGCAGGTGAAGGCTGCAACCTTTTTGGCACTTATCAAGCACAAAGCCATACGTTTTTGCAGTGGCCGGGCTTCCTATAGCAGCTCATCCCATTCACATAAATGGGACTGTGTTACGATCAGGCCACATAACCGATCAATGTGATGTCACTTGGCCTGTGAAGTGACATCAGCACTCTGCTGCCGCTTCAGACTGAACCAGCTCTTCGGCCATCTAAAGATAGGTCATCAATTGAAATGTCCCAGAAACCCCCTTGCAATCCCCCAATGTGACAGGACGAATGTGGTCTGCAGACAATGATTTCAAATTGTGTTTTGGGTATGTTTTACTAGGTGGAATGAGTTAGACCCCTGTGTATTGGATATTGATAACCTATACACTCTTAAAGGGGTTGTCTGTGATAAACCGATCTTCTTAATCTAAGCTACAGACAAACCCTTAATTACATACTGTACCAAAAAATCTATATTCTCCTAGACTGCAATTATTCAATTTTCCGGTGACGTTCCATTTCCCAGTTACCAGAAACGTAATGTCACCAATACTAACCCACCTGATCATACTTACCTGTCTTCCTGTCCGGATCTTCTGAGCATGGGATGTCATTTCTGGGCTACTGCATATTCAGGCAATCTGGCCACCCAGAACAAGTGAAGTCCCGTGCCCAGAAGGTTCTTCCCCAAAGACAGGTAAGTATGATGGGGTAGGTTGAGTTAGTTAGGAAGAGCTAGTAGTGGGCGGACTACCTAGGAAAACAGGGAGGGGGTGTGAGTGAGAAAGGGAAAGGGGAAGAAGTGAGAGAGGGAGGTGGAGCAAGTCAGCTCTGAGTGAAACACAAGGCATCATGGTAGTTATAGGAAAACAGAACAAGAAAATACCCAAGTAAACAAATGCAGAAGTTGCCAGGAACTCACCGAGAAACCCAGAAATCACTGAAGACACTGCTAAAGGTATTTGGGTCACTTAACCTATTAATAGCACTAAACAACCTTTTTTGAAAACTTATTTTTTTGCCCAGAAAATCCCTTAATAGGTGAATAATGGTTATTTTTTTAACTTTGTAACATTTCCTGCAGCTAGTTTAATTTCTTTAACTCTCAGACCACCCCTTTAATCATACACACTTATGTAGAGACTATCATTTCAGTACTTGCTAATTACAATGAGTAAAGCAGTAGGGTAGCGATCCACCGCAGTAATACAAATGAGCTTTTAGCCACTAATAGTAATTACTTGGTGGTGGCCGCTTATGCAAAAGGATCAAGCAATGGTGCCTATCGAGGCGCTCTGGCAAACTGTGCGAGTCCCTTTCTCCGGCATGTTAAGGCTATATCACAAAGCCCAGGCTATAGGTGTTGGGAACCTGTATAACGAAATATTATAAGAAAAAATATGACTAATGCAATTCGTATGTTTGAGGTTGGAAACTCTTATTAGAAACAGCATATCTGCTATGTCAAGTATTAATGAAATAATTGGCTGCTCCGCTGTCACCTTCCACTCAGGATATGCTAATTCCCGAGGCCGCCTGCGCTAATTATCAGGGCTTGCTGGGGAGGACAATAGCACCGGCGGAGGACAATTTACCTGACAGATAATATTTAGCCTGATTTCACCCAGACGCTAATCAGCTCCTACCCTGGTGAATGACAGGCCGCACTCCACCTCTCCATCTTAAGAACTCCCAGACTAATAAAAGTAAATCTTCTCTCAAGACTAGCAAGAATCTAACTTCACTGCCTTCATCTCTATGAGCTATGACTATGGAAAACGGCAGTGTTCTCCCCCGTGTCGGATTGGGGTGCTTGTGGCCAACCAGTAGAATTGCTTGCCTCCTATTTTTTTCAGTATTAGCCTACCTACCCCATGCCTTAGACTATGTATCCTTAACTCTGTGAGTCACAGTATAGATATGGGTCCCAGGAGGGAGGATAGTGATAAAGCTACCTCTACCATCAGGCTGTTATAAAAACGAAGGAACCTTAGAGCAGTTCCGAAAGCTTGCAATATGTCATCAATTTTTGTTAGCCATTAAAAAAGGTATCACCTACTGAGGACTCAATCATTACATTTCATATCCACTGGCTAATACGGTACTAAAATAAATTTTTCTTATTTAATTTTTTTTTTTTTTTTTAATGTAGATTGTGAGCCCCACTTAGGGCTCACAATGTACATTTTTCCCGATCAGTATGTCTTTTTGGAATATGGGATGGAAATCCATGCAAACACGGGGAGAACATACAAACTCCTTGCAGATATTTTTGTTGTCCTTGGCGGGATTTGAACACCAGGACCCAGCGCTGCAAGGCTACAGTGCCAACGACTGAGCCACCGTGTGGCCCCTTATTTAAATATTCTATCCAGTTTATTATATGGGCACACCGGCTGTGTTAGATGCAGTACACTTACATTTGTGTACTTTAGCAGGGGTTGGGGGCTTGGTGCCCACTAGCCCCGTTGGGTCAGGAGCCCACCAGCGAATTCACATATTTCTTTGTAGGACAGTCTGAGACTTTCCTCACACTATTTAAGCTAGGTATGAGAAGATGATAACCTGGTATAGGGGTCAGCAATAGCTGGCAACTAAGAGTGGTGCTCGGGCCCCATTTCCTGGCACGGCACAGCTTGGATCTGGAGGAAGGAGGTGGAGCTAATACTAGTAATTAGTTATTAATGAGCTACTTTAATAGCTAATTGGCTCATTCATTCCCCGACTAGATGCCTGCTCTTGCGTCAGGGCATTAAAAATACAAGCATATTAGCAGTTTCAGTTGCGACCAATCTACTGATACGAATCTTGCAGGGTTCACCCAACACTTAATCTTACTGTGAATGGGGAGTGGTCTAAAAGGGCCGTGGCCAAGATTACTATTAAGTGTAATTGAGGTAAAATGCCCTTAATTGAGGTAAAGTTGTAATTTTTATTTAGATCACCCATCCCTAAACTGCTTGGCCGTTTCTGTAATTTCTTCCTTTGAAGTAGGTATTTAGCAGCAGTTATTCCCATCCCGGCAGCAACTTGGTGAGGAAGGAATAATCCTTTACCCTAAGTCTGGGTTCCCATCATGCACTAGCCCTCCACTGTATACAGACTGTATACAGACTTATATCACAACAGATCCATTTCCTTCTTTACTTGCAGAGAACGTAGCATAGTCGATTATGTTATTCTGTTTGGCAAAAAAAGACAGAAATGGGGAAGGGCTACAAGATGAAAAGGATCTTAGGGCAGGTACAGTCTAGGTTCACATCTCCATTGGTGGAGAGTAGAGATGAGCGAACACTGTTCGGATCAGCCGATCCGAACAGCACGCACCATAGAAATGAATGGAAGCACCTGGCACGTACACTTGGCCGGCGGCCGGCCGGCGTCACAGGTGCTTCCATTCACTTCTATGGGAGCGTGGTGTTCAGATCGGCTGATCCGAACAGTGTTCGCTCATCTCTAGTGGAGAGAAAAGTCCTGCACTTCTGAACAATGGAGAGACCAACGCTAGCCTGAACCTAGTGTCAGGTGGCAAACTTTGGGAGGCGAAATCTGCTGCAAAAATTCTCCCACTCATTCAGTTCAGTGTGAAGCACAAGTGTCCGACTTGACATTCTGCCAGGTTGATCACATTCACACGGACCCGATTATAGTCTAAGGGGTCCGCAGGTTTCCTCAGGTAACCGCTTTTTATGTGCATAGGTTATGTTCGGGGGTGGTCCCCAAGCAGACTCCCCGACTGGAAACCTGAACGCTGATGTGAATAGGGCCCGACTCTGTCCATCACATTTTATCTATTTTAGGAAAACAATGCAGGTTCTGAAAGACGCTGGGTTCACACTAGCATTTGGCAGTCCGTTCTCAGGTTTCCGTCTTCTGTCATGCCGAGTCCAGCCGTGAGCGTCGGTGGGTGTTTTATGCTCTCCACAGCAAAACCGGTTTTCTTAAACCAGACATAGAGTACTGCATGTCCGACTCTGGGTCCGTTTAAAAAAACCGGTTTCTCCGTGGAGAGCATAAAACGCTCACGGTCGGACACCTTTCAAATCCATTCAAATGAATGGGTATGAAAGAGTCCTGCAGCTTTCCGTCTCCTGCTCTGTTTTGTGCAGGAAACGGAAACCTGCAGAACGGAGACCGGGCGCAGATGTGAATGAGCCCTGACAGCAGGCAGAGATCTTGATGCACAAAATATAGGGAACATTTGGGGGGGGGGGGGGATATTGATTGTTATTAACATGCCACTTTTTTATTTAAAATTAGTTGCAAATTTGCAAATAATTAACACCAAATACTTAACGCTCTGGTCTCGATACCTTTCCAGAAGTACAACCTACATCCCATTCTGTATTTATCTCCATTTACACCACAAGTGGCGCAATAAAGACACAATCTACGCCAGCAAGGGCCTGCTGTGGATTTGCACCTGGGTACATAGACATGGAGAGGACGCCCCTAATTCACCATGAATAAAGCGTACCCTCAGCTGGCACAAGTAAGGGGGTTGCCTTGCTGCCCTAGAAGGATTTGCACAGAGGGCCCTCACTCCTTATGGTATTATTTTGGGATCATACCTATTACATATACCTATAGGATAACCATACACATTAGTGTCACGTGCTGCCCCTACAGCGCCCCCTCCTGTCACACACACATCCCGCCACTCACTTTGTCGCCCGCTTTGTAGCACTTGTCACGTGTCAGATTTGGCGCCGCAATTCCAAGCAGTTCCTATCCCTGTGTGAGCGGGCTGTGAATAGTCTGCCCACACACTGACCAGTTATCCCAATGCCGCCATCATTACTGCTGGCTAGTTGTATCTGCCTACTGTACAGCTTCTCCTCATGTACAAGACACTATAATGCAGTTCTAGTTTGGCTGTTCCCAAAACAAAGATGGCCGAAGCGGTGAAACTTCCTGCGTCACGTCACTGGCAGCCTCAGTGTGACTGGACGTGGGATTTGGCGCCAGCGACTGAGGTGAACTCGGCGCGCAGAGAGCACAGACAGGTCCGGACATAGCGGCGGGCTCAGGGCGAGTGCAGTGTGTGCTCAGGATGGCGCTACCGAAGCTGAGTGAGGGCTCCATAGCGGTGAGTGGCCATTGTGCACTGTGTGTATGTTATATAGAGACATATGGTGACTAGTTAGTGTATATCCTATCCTATAGAGATTAATGACTTCTCATCTCTGCTGAGTTGTATACAGATCGCCCTGCTTATAACTTTATTTATAGTAAATTGTTCTCTTGTGTTCCAGACAATCTTACAAGGCGATACCTCATGCAAGCCGGTGCTGCAGGTCATTGTAAGTAAAGCTACTTTTCATCCATTTGTGTGTTCCTTTTCTTAGGCCCTGTTCACATTTGCGATGTTGGAGATTGATTAGAAAAGTTGTATGTGCTGCGCCTGTTTTCCCATTACAGTGATGCCGCCTGACCGTCCACAATATAAGGCTCCGTTACTGTCCCTGGGTACACATGGGGACCTGAAGGACGGAAACCCTGTTCACCTAAAAAACACCTTATAGACCAGTGATGGCAAACCTTTTAGAGATCGAGAGCCCAAACTGCAACCCAAAGCCCACTAAATTATTGTGAAGTGCCAACGCGGCAATTCATACTTAATATTGTGCGGATCTACAATTGCGGACAGTTACAGACTCACAAATTACAGTCATGTGAATGGGGCTTTACAGAGATTTCAATAATACAAACAACTTTATACTGAAATATAAGGGTCAGTTCACATGTGAACCGTCCGCGCGGCTTTTGACACAGAGAGACACGCGGCTCGCCACGTCTCTCTCTGGTCAAAACCCGCCTGCCGCGACCATCGTGGTCGCGGCTTTCCCCTCCTATGTCGGCTCAAATGAATGAGCAGACATAGGAGGGTGCTGCCACTAGGCGGAAGCCGCGGCCCAGCGCACCGCGGCTTCCGCCTGAAGATAGGACATGTCGCTTCTTTTCTCCGCTAGCAGCAGCCCGCCACTAGTGGAAAAAAGAAGCCTGGCGGTCTGCATAGACCTCCATTGTAAAGGGGCGGATTTTGAAGCAAAATCCGCCCCTTTGCCCACGTGTGAACTAGCCCTAAAGCTCTCTGCATTTAGTACAATGAACAATTAATGTTCACTATTTACATTGCACAGGATCTGTTTTATACTGATCGTGCAGTGTTCTTACATCCTGTACTAATGGCATGGCTGCTATAAAACAGATACTGTGTGATATTCATAGTGAAGGGACCCCAGACAGTATTATATGCTCCACAGTAGCCCACCACACAGTATTGTACGCTCCATAGTAGCTCCCCCACAGGATTATATGCTCCACAGTAACACCAACACACAGTATTATATACTTATCATTACACCCCCCAGTATTATATGCTCATCAGTACCCCCATGCACAGTATTATATGCTGCTCAGTACACTCCCCCAGTATTATATGTTCCTCAGAACCCCCCACACAACATTATATGCTCCTCAGTACGCATCCCCAGTATTATACGCTCCTCAGTACTCCTACACACACAGTATTATATGCTCCTCAGTACACATCTCCCCCAGTATTATATGTTCTTCAGTATGACTGACTGATACACACCCACACAATCTTATACTTACCCATGAAGAGCCGCCGGCGTCCTCTTCCTTTTGACTGCAACCACTGATGACTCGCGTCATCATGTGAGGGCAGGCATGATGCATGTTCGACTCTGTGTCCATGCAAAAAAAAAAAAAAAAACGGTTTCACCACAAAGAGTCCACATACGGTTACCGACGTAATGCTTTAAAAATCCAGTCTGTCCCCTATGCAGGTTTTCCGGGGATTAGGACAGAAACCCCATGGGCGGATAGCAGAGCAAGTGTGAATGCTGCATCAGTGAGATCTGTTAGACATGATGGATCTGATATATCATGATGGGGATGTGAATGATGTATTAGGTTAGGGCTACACAGTGATTTTGGTCTCGCTCAGACTAGAGGTCACACTGCTGCTCAATTCACCAACATTAGCAAAAGAATCACAGGGCGACCACTGGTGGGAGTTTTAGCCAAAGTCACCTTATAGCCTAATAGTCATATTTTGGATCATCTGACCACAGTCTGATATGTACGGTGTGTAATAATAACTAGCCTGCTAATCACAAGGAATACCCTAAGCACTGGTTAGGGGTACGTGCTGGGACCCTGGTTTTGAATGTAACCTGGACACACATGCTTTCTGCTTCTCCATTCTTTTGTATGGCCCTCCTGGCAATAACTGAGCACTGTATTTGACTTCGGTTTGGCAGTCCCATAGAGATGAGTGGAGCAAAGGGTGCATTGCCTTATTACCAGGTTATTCTCTTTAAAGTAGACCTCCAATTATACAGTAAGATCAGTTTGTATGTGTGAAGAGTGTGCAGTAAAATATAAAAAAAACCTTGTAATATATCTTATTAAAGTGTATTGTTCTCTCCTCCACTTATCAGTCTGTTTCCTTCCCATATCTCTAAAGGTATCCATATCTGTATAGGGCCTAGCACACAAGTCTATGGAGGAGATGAGGCTGCCGCTGGCTAGCAATTGATTTATTGCCTCATACTACATAATAGAAGAGCATTAGGTTGCAAGATATAGTGGAATTATAGTTATTTTAGTTGCCATTTGCAGCTGCTGCAGTATGGATGTTCTTTTCCTGCAGCCGCCTTCCCCTCTCCTGTCCATAACCTAAATCCTTCTATGTAAGGCTTTGTTCATGTCTGCTTTTGGAGTCTCTATTACATTGTCAGTCACAAATTACTGGATGAAAAAGTCCTATAAGCCTAACTTTTTCGCCCAGTGATTTCAGGAAAAAAAAAAAAAAAGACACCGGAAGGACCTTATTGTGGTCCTTTATGATTCTTTGCTGTCCATTTGGTCTTGCAATGGAGCAGAACAGATAGGGCAGCGATCATTTGATCATAGTGTTAGAAGTAACTCAGCATGGTAAACAAAACTTTTTTTTCTGTAATTTTTTTTTTTTGTGTTGTTCATGTACTAAAGGGGATATCCAGCCTCCAGAAATGATCTGAAAATGCATCCCAAGCAATTATAAATACTCTGCTCCCTTGTGCAACTTTTCATTGACTTTATTTCTTCTTTTTGTATCACTGTGATTTACGTAATATAAAAAAAACAAAAAACTTGATAGTCTTCAGTAGTTGATACCTTTTTTTAATGGCTAATAATGACAGATTACAACGTTTCAGAACTCTAGGCTCCTTTCTCAAGTAAATTTACGTGTAATGAATCAGTGGCAAAAACTACATTTCCCATGATTCATCTTTCCTCTCTGTGTTTATCCCTCCCTTGTCCACTCTGCCCTTGAATTAAATCATAGGACGCTCAAACACTCACACTGCCTGTGTGCAAACTCCCTTCCTGAAGTCTGTGCTGTCACATTTCTTCTTTAGGCTGTGCCTAACTTTTCTCCTCCATTTATCTGACCTGGTAATAAATAACTCCCACATCTGAGGTCTGCTATGACATTTCCTCTGCTGGCTGAACTGCTCATAGGGAAGGATAGTGAGCTTGTAAACGAAACATCACTGCCGTGGGCAGTGACCTGAAAATAAATCTGATATACTGTGCCAAATGTAAATAGGCTATGTATTAGGAAGTGTTGTGCACTGAATTATATTTTAAAAATGACCCATATTTTAAAAAAGCTGGATCAGGCTACGGACACATCTGCATTGGGTGACCGTTCGCAAGCAGGACTTTTCTCTCCACCAATTTCGGACGGAAACCTGGGGTCCCAATTCCATGCGAATTTGCTCTTTATTGATTTAGTTTGGTTAATTTGCATCCGTGCCATTGTATTTCACACTATGATTGGATAAAGGTTATGTCACTTACTGTACACTGTCCAATTGGATATGCTGATATGTGAATCGCAACAGCAGTGTGAGAGAGGATGGAGCTTTAGATGTCTTCTCCGCGCCACCGTTTGGTATATAATCCGGTTTTCGTTGGTATGCAAATGAGTTCTCTCACAGCACTGGGGACGGGCCCCAGCATTCAAACAGTTCTGAGGGCGTCCCCAAGAACTCTCCAGTGCCGCCTCCATCTTCTTCAGGAGCGGGTCTTCTGGCGGTGGCTTCAAACTTCTAAGCCTCAGGCAGCTGACTGCGCATGCCTGCTGGCCACAAGAAAATGGCCGCTTACAATACTGTGTAAGTGGCCATTTTCTTTTGGCTGGCGGGCATGCGCAGTCTGCTTTGCCCAAGGACTAGAAGTTTGAAGCCAAACCCTGGAAGAAGACCTTGTTCCATAAGAAGATGGAGGCGGTGCTGGAGAGTTCTTCCGCAGCATTGGGGATGCCCTCAGCTGTTTGAGTGCTGGGGCCCGTCCCCAGTGCTGCGACAGAACTCATTTGCATATCCACGGAAAACGGGATTTTAACCGAACGGCGGCGCGGAGAAGACAACTAAAGGTAGGCGAAGAATAACATTTCTTAAGGCTATTCCGACGTGTTAGGGAGAAAAAAAAAGTTAATGGTAGAATCCCTTTAAACAGGAATAGAAAGTGAAAACTTCTAGAGAATGAATGCTTTATAGCATTACATGAAGGAATCATGTTATACCGCAAAAAGAATGGATTCCAAAAATGCCTCAGAGCATCAGCAGCAGGACAGAACATCAGTGATAAAGCCACATCAATCTTGATAAAATTGTGTAGCAAAAACAGCAAGAGAAGGGGGAGTGAAAACATTTGTGAGAGGCAGAAATACCAAGTAAAGCAAGCGTGGTCCGACCATGAATTCAGCTACATGACAAAGAAAGAGGTGGACCCCTAAATGTGTCGGGAGGAACAGCACTGCAGTGCAAGCTGGAAAAAATCAAAATTCTGTAAGGCAATTGTGTCTTGTGTAATATGAAGAAATCAGAAGAATAAAAATATAGAACTTTCACCAGAAAATGATGAATCCAGAACTTTGTGACTACAGTAACACCTTCACCGTGTTTCCAAAGTCTTTATACATCATCACAGTGAAAATGAGGATATCATCTCAGGTTCTCTCACTCACTGATTAAAAGTTTATAATAATTGCTGAAACGACTTAAAATTTTCTTCACCTCATCCTGGCTTTGAATTGGACCTAGACATCATTCACAAGATGTTTGAGTTTCCTCAGGGTACTCCAGTTTCATCCCATACTCCGAAGACATACTGATTTAGGTAGTGAGCATTACTGGGGACAGTGATAAGTGGGTGGAACTTATTAAGACTGGCATTACTAACAGCGGTTTTAATTCCCTCTCTGGCAGCAGAATTCAAAGGCTCACTCCAAGACTAGGCTCGCTCACACAGTCACTTCCACCCCATGTTGCTCCACACACAGTACAATGATCTCACCTATGGGCCTACCCACACAGTATAATTCTCAGTTACTATGAATACTGTGTTACTGTGGTGGAGCAGGAAGCTGTGGTCTTCCTGCTTCACCATTCTATTCAACTATGGCTGTGTCTGTAGTCTGTATTTTATTTCTTGTTTAGAGGCAAAAATGGTCATAAATGGCGTCAAGACTGTAAAAACTTGCAAATGGCGGCACATTTTGTCACCTTGACCATTTTCATTGCTCTCTGGAGCTATGTTATAGCCTATACCGTTCCAATGTCTTCCTTAAAGAGATTCTACCACTAAATCATTTTGTTTGTTTTTTTGCTTTAGACGTTGGAATAGCCTTTAGAAAGGCTATTCGTCTCTTACCTTTAGACGTGGTCTCTGTGGCGCACTCAAATGGCGATGGGGGCGTCCCCACTGCTGCCAGAGAGCTCTCCAGTGACGCATGCTTCTTCAGCTGCAACCCCGCCTCTTCTGTCTTCCTGCGCAGTCGCTCCTATTGAACTGCAAGAGCGGCCTCCCAAAAATGCCACTGTAGTTCAATACAGGAGTGCACTGCGCAGGCATCGGAGGTTGGACTGACACGGAAGACAGAAGAGGCGGGGTTGCAGCTGAATATGGAGGCGTCGCTGGAGAGAGCTCTCTGGCAGCAGTGGGGACGCCCCCATCGCCGTTTGATCGCTGGAGCCCGCCCTCTTTGCTGTGGAGAACTCATTTGCATACTGGTTAAAACCGTTATTTCTAAGGAACAGCGCCACGGAGACCACGTCTAAAGGTAAGAGACAAATAACCTTTCTAGAGGCTATTCCGATGTCTAAAGCAAAAAAAAAAAAAAAAAAAAGCGATTTAGTGGTAGAATCCCTTTTAATAGTCGTGTGCAGTCTATTACATGGGATATATACTTGGGACATGTATGAAATAGAACTAGGAAATGTATCGAGAAATAACTGAAACCAGAAAGAGGGTTGTCGTGAATATTGTTCATTCATTTAACTCCTAATTGCCAAGTCCTTGTTCAGACTATAGGTAGCTCCGCCTCCTTGACTTCCCAGCACACAGCAACGTTTTCAATTAATCGAGTTCCACTAAACTTTCCCCACAAAATGAGCTATGTTATCCTGGTAAGCTCCTGCTACTCTATAACCTACTGCTTACCAAGTGCTTTAGCGTTTCTCATCTGACCGGTTTCCTGTAAGTGCAGTATCCTGTTGACAGTGATATTATCTGAATACGCCTTCAATAAATATGGAGCAAGGCAAATTCTGCTTGATGTCTGCCACATTTGGAGAACCCATACTAGTAACATTAATTGCCGATAATAATACAGGTGTTTTAACTCTGCATATCTACGTCATTAGCCCGCATCTCGTTCACTTTATTGGTATTGTAAAATGCTGTGTTTCCCCAATGTTGGGCCTTAGCTTTAAGCAGATCCTAAAAGTTACATTTCTTAACAGCAGGACTGCACTTTGACGTGTAAATAGCGTATGTATATTCACCATGACAATAATAGATGTTTCTGCTGTTTGTCAATGTCATTATGGAAAAGAAACCAGATTTTATTTTTGTTCTAGAATACCCGTGCAATCAACACTGGTAGTGGCCCTCCCCGATATCGACTGCTGATGAGTGATGGTCTAAACACACTTTCATGTGAGTATTAGGAGATATGCATTATTGTGTGTGTTTTTTTTTTTTTTTTTTTGGGGGGGGGGGGTTAAAATAAATCCTGGGGCTTTAAAGGGATTCTATCACTACCACGTCAGAATAGCCTTAAGAAAGGCTATTCTTCCTCTACCTTCAGAGTTCTTCTCCACGCCGCCATTCCAGTGATATTCCCGGTTTTCGACGTATACAAATGAGTCTCCAGATAGCACTTGAGGTGGCCCCTGTGCTCAAACTGTGCTGCCTGAAGACTCTCCAGGGACACCCTCCATCTTCTCGAGACCGCCTCTTTGCCGCGTCTTCATCCGAAAGTGCCGACTGGGTATGTCCATCGGCCATTTTCCTGTGGCCTCTTACACAATTGTCTGTTCTGCCACAGGAAAACGGCCGTCGGACACGCACAGTCAGCGGTTTTGGGTGAAGAGGCAGACTGCTTGTGTCTGTCGGCCATTTTCCCTTGGCAGAACAGACAATCGTATAAGGCTGAATTCACACAGAGTTTTTTGGTCAGTAATCTGCCTCTAAATCAGCCTCCAAAGAAAGCTCTCCCAATAGAACTCCATTGGGAGGCTGATTTCGAGGCGGATTCCTGAACAAAAAACTCTGTGTGAACGCAGTCTAAGAGTCCACAGGAAAATGGCTGACGGACATGCGCAGTTGGCGCTTTCAGATGAGACGCAGTGAAGAGGTGGTCTCGGGCGTCGCTGAAGAGTCTTCAGGCAACACAGGAATGCTCCCTGTGCTGTATGAGCGTAGTGGGACTGCCCCCTGTGCTGTCTGGAGACTCATTTGCATATGTAGAAAATCAGAATATCACCAAAACGGCGGCACGCGGAAGAATTCTAAAGGTAGGAGAAGAATAGTCTGTCTTAAGGCTATTCTGATATGGTAGTACTGAAAAAAGGGGTTCTAATGATAGAATCCCTTTCATTCTGTTGTCTCGCCATTCTGTTCTGGGATATTTCACATTTTAGACAATAAAAGTTCTACGTTTAGATGTTCTTGCTGTTCTCAGGTTAAAGCTAAGGGCTAACACGATGACTTTGTTTACATGACATTAAAGAAGCCGTCCAGTTTCCGACCAATATTAAGAGACAACTGTTAATGTTTGTATAATGAACATAGTTTCTGTATGGATTCCTCCTGGTTTTCTAGATCTCTGCTTGTTGTCATTCAGCACACAGGTGCACAACTTGCTACCAGGCAGGTGTCTAAGTACTGTGTGGTGACTGTAACGATCAGTGCACCTGTGTATATATCACATGACAGTGGACTTATTTGTATCCACTATTAGTAAGCAGAATGAATGACAGCAAGCAGAGATTTAGGAAACCGTGAGGATTTGATACAGAAAATATATTGTAGAACTCTTCATTATTCAGACACTTACATTTGTCTCAGTATTGGTTTGAAACTGGACAACCCCTTGAAGACAGCAGTGTCATGCTAGTAAGTTGCAGCTAGTGAAAGTGGTATCGCTGTTAATTCATCATATTTGGAGTTCGGGCGACTATTGTGACCTGGATGCATTAACATGGCTTGTCGCACGATGACCACTCTTACCAACGTTCGCTGCTTTAAGTCCTATATTTCAGTACTTTGGAATTTATTTATTTTTTTTTTTTTTGTGCCAATTTGGGCTAGTAGGTGAACAAAGCTGTACTTGTAGTATAATGGCACAAAGGCTTCTGTTCCAACTCTGACTTCAAAGTAAAATGATCATGTAATTAGATGTATGGCTTGTTACATTTTTACTTCTATAGGATTTCAGTCATTGGCTTTTTCGGCACTTAGAGGAGCTCTGCAGCTTCTGTTTGACCGTCAGCCATTTATGAAGAAGTTAGAGTGGGAGTCTGTGGTTCGGCCTACAGACTCCACAGCCCTGATAGCACACATGTATCGTAGTTGTTCATGTTAGCGCATTTAATATGTAGACTTGTTTGCTCTGTTTTTATGATTTGTATGTTTTTCTTGTTTTAGCTTTTATGTTGGCTACACAGTTGAACCAGCTTGTGGATGACAACCTCCTTGCAGCAAACTGCGTCTGTCAGGTCTCCCGGTATATTGTGAATAACTTGAAAGACGGAAGGTATTTAATCCCTTGTTTGTTGTTTGACTGTATCAATAAACACAGCTTTCCCATGTGCTGCAGCCTCACCTTGCTTTTCTTCTCAGCCATTTTCTACTGTAAAGGTGGATGCACATATATTGTTCTCTATGGCATTCGCAGAAAGTCATTGATTTTTGTTGCTTACTGATGCTTTCTGTTGCTTGATGCCTCGTGTGTTATATACCTTTACAAAACTTGGTTATTTAGTGCTTTTTTGTCTATTTGTTGCGCAGAGGCCCAAAACACCTGCTGAGATGGGTTGCTGTAGTTAAAAATTCTTTACTTAAAGAGGACCTTTCACCACTTTTGGGCACATGCAGTGTTATATACTGCCAGAAAGCCGACAGTGCGCTGATTTCAGCGCACTGTCGGCTTTCCCGATCTGTGCCCGGTATAAAGAGCTTACGGTGCCAGTACCGTAGTGCTCTATGGTCAGAAGGGCGTTTCTGACCATTAGCCAGAGACGTCCTTCTGCCTCGCGGTGCCAATCGCGCTGTGCTGTGGAGCGGGGAGGAACGCCCCCTCCCTCTCCTGATAATACTCGTCTATGGACGAGCTGTGCGAGCAGAGGGAGGGGGGCGTTCCTCCCCGCTCCACAGTACAGCGCGATTGGCACCGCGAGGCAGAAGGACGTCTCTGGCTAATGGTCAGCGCACTGTCGGCTTTCTGGCAGTATATAACACTGCATGTGCCCAAAAGTGGTGAAAGGTCCTCTTTAAAGGGCCTCTATCATTGTAAAATTGTGATTTTTAGATACTGATATGCCTGAATAGCCTTTAAAAAGCTATTCAGGTGCTGCTACTAGATTTTGAAAAGACTCCCCTTTTTTTTTTTTTTTTTTTTACATATCGGTAAACAGTAGGGAATGGTAGGATTGCCAGAAATGCGTACGTTTTTTGTGTTTGGGGGGGGGGGGGTCTAAAGCTAAGAATAGCTACAACAGAAGTGGGAAATCTATAGAAAGTACATAGACTTCTCCTTGCTTTGGCTCAAAAAAATGCAGCCACATTACTGCGTTTCTGCAATGTTTTGCACCCCTTATTAGCTAATCTTCTCATGTCTTATTTTTCTATAGGCGAGTGATAATAATAATGGAAATGGAGGTGCTGAAGCCGGCTGATGCTGTCTATGGGAAGATTGGAAATCCTCTACCTTACAATGATGGTAATAAATTTAGTACTGGCTCCTCATACTTGTGTGTACCTGCATGCGTATATAGTCATTTCTAAACATCGGAGAGCATTTAGCCTGAATCCTTACACAGTGCAGGTTTGGGTAAAAAAGAGCATCTGTCTGGTTTATTACTGGAATAAGAAACCCTTTTACTGTAACTGACCAGTCTGATCAGCAATGTTAGTTTTCAAGGGTTTGTCCACTTGCTGCCTTGAGTTAATGATTCTCATTCATGAATTAGCATTAGTGATAAAATTCATGGAAAAAGTCACACAAGTGGTTGTGGGTCGAAATGCAGAACAGCCAGGACCTTCCTGTATCTTCTAAAGCCATTACATAACTGCAGCAATAACATTAGAGGTTGTCCAGGATTCGGACAAATCCCAGAGGAGTATAGGAAAGGGATACTTACCTGTGCGCTCTTGTGTCCTCCAGTGCTGTACTGTGCCTTCTAGTCTGCCATTTTGCGGTGGTGTGTAATAGGAAGGTTATTTAAAGGCTATTCCAACGTGCTATTATTTCAAAAGGTAATTTTCTAATAACATTCCCTTTAACTGTGGTGATCATCAGCACTAACAAACTGTCAGTTGTCTTACAGCGTTTGGGCCCTGGGTTTGAACCTGACTTAAGGTCAATAATCTACATAGAATTTAGATGTTCTTTGTCTGCAACTCCAGTTTCCTCCTTTCTCCAAAAATAAGATGAGTTAAAGGGATTCTACCACTAAAACACATTTTTTTTTAGTTAACACGTCGGAATAGCCTTTAGAAAGGCTATTCGTCTCCTACCTTTGAATGGGCTCTCCGCCGCGCCGTTCGTTCAAAATACCGGTTTGTACCGGTATGCTAATGAGTTCTCTCGCAGCGATGGGGGCGTCCCCATTGCAGCTCGAAAACCGGCCGCAGCGCCACCTCTATGGTCTTGGGTATCCTCCCCTTCAGCGTCCTGTCGGAGGCCTGCGCAGTACGCTCTATTCGGCGAAGATTGCCGAACGTACTGCGCATGCGCGAAATTGCGGTCCCAGCCATAGTACGGGCACTGCAATTTCGCGCATGCGCGGTACGTTCGGCAATCTTCGCCAAACAGAGCGTACTGCGCAGGCCTCCGACAGGACGCTGAAGAAGCAAGGGGAGGATACAGAAGACCATAGAGGCGGCGCTGCGGTCGGTTTTCGAGCTGCAATGGGGACGCCCCCATAGCTGCTCCTGCGATGGGGGACGCCCCCATCGCTGCGAGAGAACTCATTAGCATACCGGTACAAGCCGGTATTTTGAACGAACGGTGCGGCGGAGAGCACTTCTAAAGGTAGGAGACGAATAGCCTTTCTAAAGGCTATTCCGACGTGTTAACTAGAAAAAAAATGTGTTTTAGTGGTAGAATCCCTTTAACTGATGACCTTGTACAGGGTATTCCAGCCCAAGCCTTAGGAGATTCCTATAATATCCAATCGGTAGTGGGTTCAGCTGTTACCTCCACATCTGATTGGAGAGATGCAGTGACCCATCCCCCGCAGCTCCATACGTCTTGTAGTGGCTGTGCGTGGTACTTCAGCTCTTTGCAGTCCAGTCCCATTCAAGTGAATAGAACTGAGCTGCAGTATGTCTGGAAAACAATGAATGGAGGGGAGTGAGTGAGTGGTGCGTCCTGCTGAATCAGCTGATTTTTGTGGATGCTTTACTAGGGAAAGGCCATCGATATCAAATTCTTAAACTTCCTTCTGAAGGGGTTTTGCCCCGGGCAACACTTATTCACCTTTTGGTAGAGTAAAAACTGTCTCGTCATGAGGGACCACCGTCACATTTCACTGCCGACTGATCATGTGAGAATCCCACGACCTCTCTCAAACCCCACCTGGGTGAATGGTGCGGTGGTAGCACATGCCTATGCGGTTCTGATCAAACCTGTGAGGCTGCTGAACATGGCTAAGCATAGTAGTCTCTTTGGCAGACCCTTGTTGTTGCCTGGAATGGCAGAAGACGTATGACTGCTGCTCTATTTCAGCAGGAATGAGGGATATTTGTTCTCATGAGTGGTTGGACCCCCAGCAGCCATACACTTGTCTACCATACCTATGAGACTGTATGGGGTTGTAGGATGACCCCTCATACTTGTCCTGGTACTTCCTGCCCCATTCCCCTGGCGATGCTAGATATTTGCCACCATGGCCATTAATCTAATTTCCAGATTTGATAAAGTATCTGGCAGTCTGAGCTGCATTTTGTTTACTTGCGAGTATTCCTGCCTGCTCATGGCGGTGTAATGGATATGATTATGTATCGATTCTGAACCCCACCATAATTCATCTGTGAATTGTCCTGCCTGCGTATTACTACATCTGTTCCCAGCCATCTGCCTGGATAAGAAATGTATCATGTTGTATGTGACGTTGCTTGTTGACGTGGTGTTTATAAGTTAGTAGCTAGTGATGTGAAGCTCTTCCTTTATGCACATCTTTGCAGAAAAACACTGCTATTAATACATAGATTGTTCTGCTGCGGTGTATTTATAGCACTTATTTCATGTCTCCCAGTTGCTTAGACTCTTAGCACAGATTACTAGCACGTCACTTTTGTTAGTAAGGCTATTTGTGCCCTGACTTGTGCCCTGTTTATTAAGAAACCCTGTCCTGTGGGGAGTTTTTCATCGTTTTGCTGACAAAGGGGTTGTCCAACAATGTTATAAAGCTTTAATTGAAAAAAAGAACCCACTTAGACTGATATAAAATACAGAAAGTAACCTTACCATTCCTTGCTGCTCTAATTCCAAAATGGCACTTTCTTTTATAATACTTATTGGTTTTTAACTCCTTAAGGCTAAGGCCCCACGTTGCGGAAACGCTGATTGTTTTGTTGCAGATTCTGTTGCGGTTTTTTCAGCCAAAGCCAAGAATGGCAACAGAAGTATTGGGAATTATATAGGAAGTTCTTATATTTCTAACGTCTGTTTAATCCACTCCTGGCTTTGGCTCAAAAAACCTGCAGCAAAATTTGCAACCAAAGAAGCTGCATTTTTGCAAAGTGGTGCCTCAGCCTAAAGGGAGCATACTGCTATCTTATTCCTCAGCACTAGAGATGAGCGAGTAGTATTCGATCGAATACCTCGCTCCCATAGGTATGCGTGTGAGCGGCTGAACACCAAGGGGTTAAGCGCAGTGAATATTCGATGCACTCAACCCCTTGGTGTTCAGCCACTTACACGCATTCCTATGGGAGCGAGGTTTTCAATCCAATTCTACTCTCTCATCTCTACTCAGCACTTTACAGAGATATTGTCAGCACTGTCCCATGTCAGACACGCATTCTAAACTCCCTATCGGTAGGTCTTTGGAGTGTGGGAGGAAACCGGAGTACCTGGAGGAAGTCCACACACACACTGGAAGAACATACAAACGCCATCTAAATGTTTGATTCGATCCCAGGGCTCCATCGCTGCAGGGCCCTAATGCTAACCACTGAGTTGTCTTAAATCTTAAATAAATCATAAACCAGTAGTGGTGTCATTTTGCAATCTGGAATAGGAAAACAAAAATACCTTTGTGGCCAAACAGATGAAACCATGCAACGATAATCAACTTTATTTGGATATGCAAATTAGCCCGCATGTGCTCCAGCGCCCTCTGCTGGAATCTGCACCCAACACGTTATAGTCTGTGTGTTCCTGGGCATTGGCGCTGTGCACTTGCAGGCTGACTTGCACATCCATTATGACCAGGTTGAAAATGGTCTTAATGCCCAGACCCTTTTTATTAATTTGTGCAGTGGGTGGTATAACTTATTTCTTTAGGTACACTGTGTTCTGTATGAAAAAAAAAAAATAAAAAAAAATTGCGGCCCCCTGAGGTAATTCACATATAACCTACCAGGGACTCTGTGAACAGGCAGATGAATTTTAATCCACCCCATTGATCAGGGGCCCAGCGGCAGTCTGTCATTTCATGTGTTATACTTGGTGACAGGTACAATGATGATGTACATTTACAGTGATACAGGTGTAAAGTCCAGCACCATGAGCCATACATTTATGGCAAATAATATTGGTCATAAAGAGAATGAAGTGAACAAGATTTGTAAACTTGCTTTTGAATACCCCAGGGGGTCTCCAGAGCTCCATCTACTAACCCAGTCCTGCAGAGGTGGGGGAATCAGATGGCATTTTCCCCTTTTAAATCTGTGACAGAAGGCGAGACAGTGGAGCTGTCAGTCCTACAGGAACCTGAGCATTATTCCATGTAGGTTTTATCAGGTCATATTAAGATTCACATGATCTTACTGAGGAGGAGGATTCAGATATAAAGGAACAACTATGGTGGGACTGGGTAATTAATCTCAAAATAATAATGGTCAATCCCGTCATCCTGTCTCGCACTGCCATTGGCTACAGGGTATGTCACTAACTGTACGCTATCCAATCAGGATCGCTCATATATGAAAAATCAAAAAACAAAATTCAGTGGCCTATATAGGGGGAGCGGCAGGTGATGCAGGAGGGTCCCAACATAAGTCCATTAACCGTAATTGAGGTAAAGTATTCAATTAACCCTGATTTTGATGTAGGTCATGATCGCTGAGCTGTAAAATAAAGTAATTCAGATACATATTTGAAGAATAGGAACATGGGAAAAAAGTTCTTCTATAAAAGGTTGTGTTTTTTTTTTTAAAAATGTTATAGGACAAGTAACCCCCCAGCCTGTTGCCGCTGCTCCAGCTCCTCCGCCACCCAGCAAGCCTGTCAAAAACTCTGGTAAGGCATCTGCATAAATGGTTTGTGGGTGTGTGATATTAGTCCAGAGGTCATTTTTTTACATTTTGGATGCCAAAAAGGTGAACTATTTGCCAATGCCTTTACTGTTATTTCATTAAATCTTAGCAACATGTGTTATGGTACCTGGTCTCTTTAAATAACCATTTTAGTCATATCTATTGCTCATACACAAAAGTGCATAAAATTCAGGCAGTAGCCTTGATATTTCTGTACACACCGCTTACTATTACACTGGTTATACTACAGAGCTTGTAATCTGGCACTGCAATTTTTTATGCAAATGTATTTGACCCTGCTAAAGCTGCCACCTCAGTCGGTTGTAAGGAATGAAAATGTGTAGGTGCAACTGCACCAGAATCCGGCATATCAATTCAATCCTGCATGTTTGTTAGGGTTACCTGAATCAAATGGTGTCTTCCCCTTGTGATTCATTGTCTCTGTTGCCGAGCCATTACTGTTTTTACCAATATACAGTTGAGCTCTTTTATGTCCTCACTAGACTCTGCCCGCAACTTTTTCTGCGTGTTGTTGGCACTCATGATCCGCCTATATTCAGCAAATTGCTGCCATCGATGGTTCGCCTGCTTCGGCAGCTCTGAAGCTGTCCTGCTGCTAAACTTGTTCCTCACGCTGTGCCTGTGATTGTTCCGGCATCTCAGCAGCTGGCTGGGACACCATATAATGAGCGTGTTGTTGGCGCCAATGATCCGGCTGCTTTAAGAGCCCCTTGACACCTGGATTGCTCAATCCTCCTGAGCTCCGCTTCAGGAGAAGTCTATGACTTCTGGTTGCTTCATAGCTCTCGTGGTTTCTAGAATTTTGCGACAAATTAGATTTTCTTTTTTCCCCGACAGGTTTAAAAATGGCAAACTGCCAAGTTGGATTCAAGGGGTTTTCCCATCTAGTGTGTTAGCACTGCCTGGAGCAGATCAGATAGTATGCAAATGCTTGTACACAATGGACTCAGTGTTATCTGTGTGTTTACATAGAGAGATAACAGACCTGGCTTTATCAGAAGCTGAGATAAGTTGCGGGCAACAGCAGTTTAATATAGTATATGAACATAAATTCATAACAGTCATGAAGCCGTGTCATTTACCCGGATAAAAAGTAGCCTATGTTTTAATCGAGGTTACAAACTATCCATGTGCCAAATTTCATCCAAATCGCTTCAGCCGTTTTTGCGTAAGAGGAACAAACTCACAAACTTTCATGTTTGTAATATTAGTAGGATTGTTCCAAAAGGTAAGCAGCAACTTCCTTGTTGCTCCAAAGCGATCATTTGCACATTGACAAAAACTGTGATATATCTGCAATGAATGCACCGATTCACCAGCAGAAAACACTTATGTTAGGGACACCTGAATAAGACTCCTTTCAAAGGGGATATCCAGTTTCTACTATTGATGCCATTAATATTACATCTATGGGGTCAGACCCCTGCAGGTCAGCTCCTGGTAATGTTTACATGGGGAGCTGCACTGCTCACGCACAGATGGTTTTGGTACTAATAAGCTTTATGGAATAGTAATGGAGTTGCCATTATTCCAGAGAAGTAAGCGGCAACACTGCGTGCCAAACAGATCATTTCCTTGTTGAGAGACTGAAATATCTCTGCACTGGAGACACCGATTCACAAGGGGAAAACATTTAATTCAGGTGATCCTTGCCTGTCTGTGAGGCTGGGTCACTAGCTTGGGTTCTGGTATCAGGCTCCTATTTATAGGGGTTTTTTATATTGGTAGAATGAACATCAGTCAATCTTTTTAAGGGTCCCCCTCTTCCCTTTCACCCCATTTTGCACCTTTTGTCAAATTCTTATCTGATATAAGATAAGTCTTATCACTGTATCCTCAATTCTTGAACCCAAAAAAATTCCAATAATATGATTTATAGAATTTTATGCATAGGAACAAAAAAAACAAATCACCCTTTTGTGGGGTGGAGTGTGTCCTTTAGGACATCTGACATATTTATATATGTTGAGTAATATCTGCATTGCGGACTGTCATGAACTCCAGGATCTAATATTTCATCTGACCCCTTTAAAGCCTCTTGATTTTTGTCCGCAATATTACTCATGGGCTTTGTGGGTTATATTGCTATTTTTTACTTCATTATGTTGTGCAGTCTTAAAAGCTTGTGCGGTTGTAGACTTAGGAATTGAACACTGCAGTCCAATATATATATATATATATATATATATATATATATATATATATATATATATATACACACACACACCTGTACATATGTGAGTGTGTATATATATGTATAGGATTCCGCACCCTTATGTGAGCTTTATTTATTTGGTCATCATCCTTAAGAGATCACTATAGTTTTTCTATCTTCTAACAGCGCCGTCTTTCTCTACGAACAAAGGACTGTCCAAACCATTTGGAGGAGGTGTACCGAATACACCAGGTGGTTCCCAGGCTAAAGTGGTGCCAATTGCCAGCCTTAACCCATACCAGTCAAAGTACGTGGCTCCACTTTACTATTGAATGTTTTCTGGACTGTATTCATTTACAAATGGTGATATAACATGGCTTTTATTTAGAAAATGTTACTAAGAAACAGATATTTTGGTGCCATTTTGGATCTTTAATTAATTGGGCTCTGTCACCCGTCTTCCAAAGCTTCCTGGGTTCCCTGTCAGTCATTACCTTTTGGTACATACATGGCACATGTGATCCAGGCTGGATAACCACTGACTTTGGAGTCGCCCAATGGTCTACTTATATTTGAGCTACATTTTCTTTGGAGCTTTGTAGTTACCACAGGTTGGCTATTGCATGAGAGGGACAGTATAACATTTTGAGGTCAAATGTTTGATCATGGGGTGATGGATTTGCAGATACTTTGTCTTTCCAAGGCCAACCAGACGGATTGTGTTGGTGAAGACTGGATGCTTAAAGTACCTGAACAGATCTTGCTGCACAGGCTAGTAAAAGCTTGAAGGTGGTGCCATTGATCAGTTTTGGACCTTGTCTCCAGCAGCTCCTGGTGCTATACCGTTGCCTTTTACTGCGCGTGTGCAGTCTGAATGCAGTCTTATATTCTAGCATAAACTTCTCCGGAGGATTTGCTGCATTTTTTTATTAAAAAAAAACAGAACCGGGTTCTCTGTAAAGTGACCTGTTACGTTGCTCGTTTCCCAGCATGAACATTAATGTATTGCACATTATCCCATTTCCACTGTGGTACTTTTAGTGTAAGCCTTGTCTGCAATATTGAATTTTCTTCCAGCATGCGGCTGCGCTGCTTCACAGAAAGACTGGGGGGGGGGGTGTTACAAACTAGTAGCAATTGATTAGATTTGTTGGCTGTTCTAAAACCTGTAAAAGCTTCCTGTGGTACCACACTCTCTCAGCTTTTATAATGTTATGCTCTATCCCATCAGTAAACTCCACATTATTTTAGTTTTTTTTTTTACTTCCACTTTCACATGAAAGGGATTTTCCAGCACTTACATGTTGGTAGCCTATGCTTAGTGGTAGGTCATCTTTGTTGGTGGTCTCACTCCAGTGACCACCTCAGATCAGCTGTATCCCTAACTCTGTACGTTTACGATTATCAGAGATAGAGAAAAAAAATTTCCATTGTAATTTATGACAAAATGATTGGAGGTCCTTCACCCAGGAGAAAGGGTCAAAACGGGGGTAGGGACAAAGGACAGTCCTCTTTTTAATAAGTTTTCTTCATCATGAGTAAAGGTACGATGAGACAGATTTATGCCTTGCCTAAGCTGCATATAGGGGTGAGCCCATTAAAAGGGCGCCCCATTGTGGCTGGCATTGGCTCTCTATCAAAAAACGCCAGTTTATACATTGACGATACCACCGTTTGTGGTTAGTCTTCCGTCATACATAAAAGACACGATGGATATTCTACGTCGGTTGGAGGATATCCACGTGTCTCCGGCGATGTTCCTGGCTAGTTTGGATGTGGAGGCCCTGTACAGCTCCATACCCCATGATCAGGGGTGTGGAGCTGTCAGGGCCTTTCTAGCTACCAGGGGAGATTTTTGTGTGTCGCATAACTGCTTTGTTCTGGAGCTGTTGAAGTTTGTGCTCGAGCACAGTACTTTTACTTTTGATGGCCGCCTCTTGCACCAACTCAGGGGAGTTGCAATGGGGAGCCCCTGTGCCCATCGTATGCTAGTCTCTTCCTGGGCTGGTGGGAGAGGGAACCGGTGTTCTGTGACACTATGGAATAATGGACCAGACACGTCATGCTGTGGGTCCATTTCATAGACTATGTCTTTATCCTGTGTGACGGACCCAGGGATGACTTTGTCGCATTTGTCCAGACACTTAATTGTAACGATCTTGGCCTATTTGTGACATCAGAGATTCAGCAAGAAAAGATGACTTTTTTGGATCTCGTCATTTCTAAGGAACCCTCTGGTCGCTTACGTACGGTTGTACATAGAAAAGATACAGCCAATAATTCCCTGCTTCAGTGGGATAGCTGGCACCCCAGGCCACTTAAAGCAGGGCTCCCCAAAGGGCAGTATGTGAGGTTTAGGAGGAACTGCTCCAACCTCTCGGATTTCAAGGTTATATCCGAGGATCTGAGAGGGCGGTTTGTGAGTAGAGGCTACCCTCAAAGGTTGTTGAATGACTCCTATCAACCTGCTCTTAGCACTAATCGTACGCAATTGTTGAACCCATGAGCACGGCCATCCCAGGATGATGATGTCCCGTGTTATAGTTACGTTCGATAGAGCAGCAGATTCTGAGAGAAGGATCCTTGAAGAGTCCTGGGGTATTCTGAAAACAGACTCACTTATAAGATCCTTTATTCATGATAAACCAACAGTTGCCTACCGCCGTGGTCCTAACCTAAAGGATAAGCTGGTTCAGAGCCATCTAGTCCCCGCTGAGAGGACAGACAAATGGCTAGAGAGAGGTAGCAAGGACCTAGTGGGGACATTTCCATGCGGTAATTACAAGGCTTGTACATCCATTAAAAGAGGCAACACAGTTGTTTCAACTAATACAAAACGAAGCTATAAAATCGGCAGTTTTATTAACTGTAAAACTACAGGTATTGTGTATCTTGTGACTGGGCATATGAAATGAACCAGGCTCGTGACTAAGCACTTTTACAAAGTTCTAATTATGGAATGGCCTCTGATGAGCTCATTTATGTAGCAGGAACGCGTCAGACTACTTTTGCAAAGCAGTTTGTGTGTGTTGATTCTGCTGACTGCATGTATGCCTACCAGTGACTAGGGTCAGGGTATAATCGTACACATCAGGGAGAGTGTTTGCTACATCTCTCACTCTGCCAAATAAGTATCCCTACGCTATGCTGAGAATGGCCCAATAGGCCGAAACAGCGCTGTCCATAGCTGGGAATCTGTTCCTTTTGGAATAGAAATACTAATTTGGCAATTAAATCCACATCATGATTAATTAAGACTTTATAACTAAGTCATGCATGATGTTAAGGATGCTGCCCTCTAGAGGGCAGCGTACAGAGTGCACTCTCCTAATTACATCCTGGAGAATAGATTTGCATATTTTTTACCAGTGACTAGGGATAGTTATGGGGGATTCAACTATATTCCCTCAAGGCTAGTGGTTGACTGGGACTCAGTGGTTGTTGGTCCCAGCCAGCTTTATGTATGTATGTATTCTGGTTGTTAATGGGAGTGGTGGGGCTATATAGGGTTATATCTGTACGTTTATTGATTTTAGTACAGCTGCTCAATACCCCCTACCCTATAGGTGCCCTTATTATACCCACTATCTTTAGCATACAGTACGTTTCTGACCGGTCACTGGTTATCCTTCCTGTTATACCCCTGACGTATGTGGGCTGGTGAGCACTAGTTCAGCTCCATTCTATACTTCTAAACGCTAGTACTAGTTCAGCTCTATGCTATACTTCTAAAATGCTTTGACCTAGCCATCAGGGATCCGTATGGATTGTGTATAGATGTAGCGCAGGACTTGGGGTTGCAGTCAGGGCACTTATGGTGGATAACACACATTGTGTTTCTATTGAACGTTTTTTTGTTTTTTTTTACAAACAAATGATTTGATCTTTTAAATATTATCATTAAAAGTTACATTTTAAATGTGCACCAAATCCCCTATTTTTGTATTTAGTCTGGTTTCTTCCCATAGAACAAGAAAGGAAAAAAAAAACTGCTAGTAATTGATTTTAGAATGTATCTGGATAGGAAAATGGGAAACAGAAGCAGATGTGGTAATATCTGTATAACGTTGTAGAACACGGTGGTGCTGTACAAATTATAGGAATAAAAATATATTTTATGAAACAGTTGCAATATGCAAATTTTTTACATTAAACAGGGCATTTAGTGAGGTTTTTATACTTTTTTTCCTTCATTGTACCTTTTCTTTCATTTCTTAGGTGGACCATCAGAGCTCGTGTAACCAATAAAGGCCAGATACGCACATGGAGCAATTCCCGTGGGGAAGGGAAGTTATTTTCCATCGAGATGGTGGATGAGAGTGTAAGTAGGCCGTCCTTTAATCATTGCTTTTACTCATAAGGGTTCTGTATCTCACAAAGTTAAATCCTATATACAGTCTATGCTCTGTTAAGCAATATGGATGTCAGGAGGGAGAGCAGTACTTGGGTCTCTTCTCTGAGCTAGAACACAGAGCCGCTCTGTAGGAGTATCAGCTGTTCTTGTGAGCTAAAGTTGAACGTGTACAATACAAACCTACCCGTGCGAATGGTCACCAAGTCATACTGCTGTATTTCTCCTGTAGAGACCCTTTGGCTTTTATAGGGACACCCTTTGAGAGATACAGTTTTAGACACTTGTGATATATCAGACCATATATATGACCAGAAAGGGTTACTTCAAGGTCCTGCTCCACCAGGTGAGACAGCCAGTGGCTACCACCTACAGGGAGAGAATTAATGGAGACATGGCCATAGATGTGTATGACTTTCTCCATTCGATTTTATAGGTGTCACAGAAATCAGTACTAGTGCATAGTGTCTATCGTTTGGGATATAACCTGTATATTGGTGGCCTATACAGCTGGTCTTGTCATTATGAACACAAATAAATGGCGCTTTCTTTATCCACACCGTTTTATATTGTGTATAAAATTCAGAGCCCTTGTGAGTCAGCCATCTACTTCAGCTTCAATAGCATTACTACAAATACCTGCATAGCGTCTTTATAGGACCAAGTGGAATCATATCATATAGTAGAAATATAACATTAGAGTTATAGCATTGACTGTAGTAGGTCTGAAAGACTTGCCGTACTCCTTGCTGCCACTTAGCGCATCTTGCCGGCAGTCTGATGCTGTTCCTTACTACAGAGACAGCTTGCTTTTGTGTTTGCCCTCCTAACCCCATTCGAGATGTGCAAGACTCGTCATACTTTCTATTCTTGGTCACTCATAGAAAGAGGCAATGAGTAAAATGTTTTTGTGTGCAGATGTTGTTTCTCTGATGCAAGAACAAAAATCTGTTATCAAATAATTAGCTCTCTTTGCCCTGGGTATAGAGGGGGCGGATGAGTCATCTGGAGCCTGGGCAGCGACTGCGAGCGCTGACATCTTTGTCATCAATTAGGTGCAGAGTACTTCAGAGCCCACACATCGTCACGTGCGTAATAATCGAGATGATTAACTAATTAACTGATCACTAACTATATGGATGTAGTTGTAGACGTGGACCACCAACATTTACAAATAGAAATTGCGGTGTTAAGTGGACTTGATGACAGCAGGCAGAATAAGTAGATGTGGGGTCACACCAAGAGCCATGTGTCGTTTTGATCCACAACAAATATCCTCTGCTAAGAGATGTTGTTGATTTTAATGTACAAAATACCAAACAAATCAGACCACAAGGATCTCTACCAATCACTAGGACCAGTGTCCATGCACAGCCATCACTCAATTCATGAGTGAACACTGTCCTGTAAGCTCCATAGAAGTGAATAGAGCAGTGTGGGGCACTTGCAGACCCTGTTCTCCTGATCCCTGGGTCCTAGCAATTTGCTATTCCCTACCCTGCAAATAGGAAATGAATGTCTATAGTGGTAGTTAGCATAGCATTAATGTGTTTTCTATCTGTTTTCCAGGGTGAAATCCGGGCTACTGCATTTAATGATCAAGCTGACAAGTTTTTCTCTCTTATTGAAGTGAACAAGGTATGTTTTGTTACGGATAGTTCAGAACTGTCCCGTATTGTAGCTTTATTTTTTAATTTATTTATTTATTTTAAATGAACCTTTATATATATGTCTGCATAGGTATATTACTTCTCAAAAGGCACTTTGAAGATCGCTAACAAGCAGTATACGGCTGTAAAGAATGACTATGAGATGACTTTCAATAGCGAGACCTCAGTTATCCCTTGCGATGACTCCTCAGATGTCCCTACGGTGCAGTTTGAATTTGTTCCCATTTCCGAGCTTGAAAACAAGAATAAAGACACACTATTAGGTTTGTATCCTTGTGGTAGCTGTCAGGTTGTCTGTGATCTTAGACCCTTTGTTATCCCTTGCATTGTCTTCCTCGCAGATATCATAGGAGTTTGCAAGAGTTTTGAAGATGTCACTAAGGTGACAATAAAATCAAACAACCGTGAAGTTTCCAAGAGAACGATCCATTTAATGGATACATCAGGCAAAGTGGTTTCCACAACTCTGTGGGGCGAAGATGTAAGTATTCGTGACTAAAGTAAAAACCGTTTCTATACATAGTCGTGATAGAAAATCCCATTGGTTTTTTTTAAAGGCCCCTCAATATGCATTAGAGAGACGTCTAGCCAAACCTGGTTAATTTTACAAGTTATTTATTGGTTATGTCTGACTCTCCCCCCAACAGATGATGATGATGATGTAGATGATGTAAATAAGAATTAAAGGGATTCTACCATTAAAATAATTTTTTTTTTTGTAGATCACACGTAGGAATAGACTTAAGAAAGGCTATTCTTAACCTACCTTTAGATGTCTTCTCCGCGCCGCCGTTTTGTAGAAATCCTGTTTTTTGTCGGTATGCAAAAGAGTTCTCTCACAGCACTAGGGGCGTCCCCAGTGCTGCGAGAGAACTCTTCAGCGCCGCCTCCATCTTCTTCAGGATCGGCGCCTTCATGCGTCTTCTTCCGGCGCTGGGGGTTAAACTTCTAGGCCCTGGAAGAGCCTACTGCGCATGCCCACAGGCCACAAGAAAATGGCCGCTTACTTGCTGTGTAAGGGCTCTATAGATATGCTTCAGAATGCAGTGTGAAAGCCACGTAACACACACTTTTACAAATGTGACCAATGGTGTGGAGTTTTACAGCTTGCTATCCATTCTTTTATCTGCTGAACTAATATATATCAGATGTAAAGAGGATAATGTGCATGCTGTGTGCTAATGAAGTTCAAGTCTTGTCAAACCACTTACCAGGACGTCTTGGGTTACAATGTTTTCTTATCTTTTTAAAAACAGGCAGATAAATTTGATGGCTCCAGACAACCTGTTGTGGCGATCAAAGGAGCACGGCTTTCTGATTTTGGAGGGCGGTCCCTGTCAGTTTTATCATCCAGTACTCTCATGATAAATCCAGATATTCCCGAAGCATTCAAGCTCAGAGGATGGTAGGACATCAATTATTAATTTTCATTGGTCATGCAAGCAGGTTTAAAGAATCCCTCCAAGTCTGTAAGACTGGCTTCATATAGATCAATTGTGTCATGCACAGCTGTTGACACTTCCATCCTCTACAGCCAGACAGAAGAATAAGAAACAGCATATAGCGTTGTTATCTGTGGTGTATGGAGACATCCGATGTCAAAGCTGATCCTCTGCATGCCACAATCTGGCCCATAGAAAACGCTGATCCATTCTACCTTCAACTTCCTTTAGTGTGGCACAAACACTGCAGCGCCAATGTGAAACCAGTTATTGTTGTCAGCAAAGGTTGTCAACATCAAAGTATTAAATCACTGACTTATTGCTTAGTAAGGTCATATAGTTCCATAAATCACACATAGGCTTCCAGTATAATAGTCCACAACACAGTATGTTTTGTGTCTGTGGTATGTTCTCCATAAGGTGAATTGGAATTTCTATTTCTAATATATATATATATATATATATATATATATATATATATATATATATATATATATATATATATATATATATTCCTTAGGATCTGAATGGGGGGGGGGGTGAGGGGTGGTCGCTATTCACAGGCAGCATTTGATCCCTGTACTATACAGTATAGGAAGCTGCCTGTATTATGCAGTGTATAGTAATACTGCCGGGTCTCTCTACAGTGTAGAGGTCCATGTTGAGGGTCTACTCTTGGCCCCCCACTGACTAGATATTTATGGCCTACACTAATCCTAAGTGGTTGGCAACGTCACAGTTAACTTTTTAACATGGTCTAAGCTAGTGTGCATGCACTACCAGGGGGAGACTACTGTAGTTTTAGGACCACTTTTACTTCTGGTGTCCATAAGCTCCCAAGATGGCAGAAGTGAAGTGATTTATCTAGTTATGGAGTGACCTGCATCTGTGTTGAAAGCGTTCAGCACATGCCCCGATACAGCAGGTTATGCGTCTGGTGTCTGCTCCTACTAGCAGGTAGATACAAATTAAGCTTAGTATCTCTTTAACAAATCTGTTTTCATGAAGTATCCTTGTTCTTTGTATTTTTCTTTGAAAACATTTCCTTATTTAAACACTAGTGGGCACTGTAACAATACCAAATGGTTAAATATGGTATTCATACTTAACCCATGTGCTACTGAAGAGAAGTTTGCAATGATTTCCCAAAGCTAACACATCAAAACCTAGCTGTAGGTAAAATTGCAGGCTTGCATTAAAGAGGCTGAGAACAGAAGCGCCTATTACCATTCATAGGAGTCCCCAGACTGGGGTTTTGTTCTAGTCCTTGCAGTCTGGTAAGGAGGCCTTTCTGTTATGTGGTACTGTGTAATGTCTGGAGACTTGCTTCTGAAATACAACAGTAAAACACTGGTACATAAATAATGCCAAATAAGTTTGTGTGCCTTATAGGAGGAAATCTATCTATTATGTATTCTACATCTGCTGATTGACATTTCATCTATCTGCCTTAATATGAATATATGAAAAATGTGAAGATTTTTTTTTAGTACTAAACCTGCCGATTTATTTTCATAAATGTATGTTTTTTGGCAGTAACAAATACATTTGCTGAAAGATATCTTTATGTATTTCATTTTTGATTAGGTGGTAGAACTCAACTCTATAGGGGCTATTTATGTTCCAAATCGTAATTTACAGCCCACTCCCTATTTGTGGGATTTCTGACTTTCATTGCCTCTCTCCACCTTAGTAAGTGAGTGGGGTAAACTGAGGAGTCATCAGGCTCATCTGACCAACAAATTTACCATATTTTACTCTAGAACTTGCAAAGATTTCTCAACATGTTTTTTAAAAACAATTTAAGCTCATGTGAGTATTTTCTACTTGTCTATGACGTGACATATTTGTATACTACGACAAAGCTGACTGTGCTTTGAATTCAGCGCACTGCTAGTTTTGCAGGTATGTCCCAGGTGGCAGAGATATTAGTGACATTAGTTGCGGCTACCAAAATCCCTGCATTGTCAGAGGGATTGGTCTTACAGCAATGACTCTTAGCAGTGAGGCTGGCCTCACTGACAGTGCAGTGATATCTCTCAGCTACCTAGGATGTACGGCTCCTGAGATTCAGTATTTACAAAAAATGACATACTTTAGCCAATACATGCTTGCAAGTCTTTCACTCATATTCTAACTAACATACACACGGTCACATATCACTTATTAGTCAATAGAATGCTGCAGTCTCTTATTCTCCACCTGCACACAGCTTTACTCCAGGTTTCCATAACAACTTTCATTTTATTTTTTTATTGTAGATTGTGAGCCCAATATAGGGATCATGATGTGCATTTTTTTTCTTTCCTATCAGTATGTTTTTGTATAATGGGAGGAAATCCATGCAAACATGGGGAGAACATAAAAACTTCTTGCCGATGTTGTTCCTGGCGGGATTCGAACCCAGGACTCCAGTGCTGCAAGACTGCAGTACTAACCACTGAGCCACCGCGTTGCCCCCACTTTCGTTTCATTTTTCATCACTGCTGTAGGTCAGCTTTAAAGGGACAGGGCGCTGTTGATGACACTGTTACACAAGGTCACATACACACAGCTTTGCTCCAGGTTTCCATAACAACCAATCGCAGGCTTTTCACTGATATCCATACTGAGATACACATGATCACTTGATGCTTATAGACCAAAGGAAACTCGCAGGTTCTTCAGTCTTCAAGTACACACAGCTTTATACCAGTTTTTCATAGCAACCAAACCTATTCCTATGGGGCAACTACACAAACAAATAATGAAATATACTCATGCAAAGCTGGATCCTTATGCTAGTGTGTAATATATATATATTCCACGGCAATCACAGTGAAAGCCTGAATGTTAACATTGGTACTCTTTCCCAGCATGAAGCCAGTTTGGAGCATTTGTTCACTTGTCCATCCTGATCAATTTATTTCTGAGGATCTCCCTGAGATACACTTTAATAAATTTGGTGCATGATCTTGAATGTTAAGACATTTGCAACTACTTTGAATGCCACATACATGTAATAGGAAACACTTGTTCATAAAACTTCTTTTTGTCCCAAGGTTTGACTCCGAGGGTCAGGTACTTGAAGGGTCATCTATTTCTGAGTCTCGTGGAGGTGCAGGAGGAGGAAACACAAACTGGAAGTCTTTGCTGGATGTCAAGAATGAAAACCTGGGCCACGGAGAAAAAGTAAATATATCAATGAGTATCTTGTATGGCCATGGGGTGACTGAACACTGCATTGCCTGCAGGCTGTTCTATGAAGGTTGTGTAGATGAGGGGCCTGCTCCTTTCTTGACAATGAGGAGTTCCTGTATTTTGGGTGTTGTACAGTAGGACTCTCATCTAGTAGTCTTTTATTGTATAGCCTCTAATATGCCAAAATGCCCCAAAAGGGAATTGCACTTTATTATCCCAGAAAAGTGTGGTGCATGCCCTGACTTTGTCAGATACTTTGAGAAGCCCTTTCAGTAACCTATGTCAGGCAGGATCTGCTCGCTCTTAAATTAGATTTAATGTTGGCTGAATCATTTCCCTTCATGGCAGATGTCAGGGGAAGGAGGATTAGGTTTTTGGCTATCTGGCAGTGGCTTACTCCACCCTCCTTGTTCAGTATACCCCCCACCATGCATGTATATCATTGAAGGTTAGGAGGAATAGCTGTTGGCTTAACATGTCTGACAGATAGCTGCCTAATGTATATGGGGAGCTTTTATTGTGTCGGTGCCTGTGAGGAGATTGATTTTGGCTACTTATAAAACTCCATCCTATTCCACCATGCCTTACAGATATGCACAAAGTCTCTGCAGGTCCATACTGTGAAGCCGTAGCAAGTCCGTGTACCGGCACACCGTTCTCCAAACGCAATATGGAAGTAGTAGTAGGGAAATTTGTCTTCCTTTGTATAAAAGGTGTTCTTGTACAAATCATGTTCAGCAAAACCCCATAGACATATATGGCAGATATTGTACACGTTCATATAAGGGCCATATGCATGAAGTCTTCGCTTGTGCATTCTCTCCTGTATTAAAGTAGTTGGCTCTGATTGTATTGGTACAGGAGACATTACTAACTAGTCTTATGTTTTAGTGCTTTAGTTTATATTACTGTTGCTATTTTTTCCTTCTTTCGGCATTATATGCATGTCATAATGTCTGGTGTAGTGAATGGCGTGTGCTGAGCAGGTGAGTCTGCTGTATGGCGAGTCCTCTCTTGGGACACCTATTACAGCCGGTCACAGGCAGGGTATAATAAGCAGACATGGCAGGTATAATAATGTAAGTGTAAGTCCCTTTGAAGAACTGAAAATGTTAAAGGGGTTTTCCAGGCTTAGGTTATCAATATGGGATTGGTGAATGTGCTGGGTCACTTACAGCTGAGCTCTCATTCACTTGAATCCATGTATTAGATTGCTTGGGGTAACATTTACCTTCTGTAACTTCCAGACAGGGAACGGAAACACAAATCTATTCAGCTTTTGCTTGTAGATGCTGTTTGGCTTCAGAGGGCGATGCCGTTAGATTCTGAGCAATGGTCTGCTCTTGTAGCTCATTTCTGTTAACAACCTTTTTTGATTTTCGTTTTTGACCAAGGCTCCAGAAGGGTTAATGCCCACGATCGGTGTAGGCACTGACCATGGGCCTTAGCGCATGGTGTCTGCTATATGATACAGCAGACACCAGGCGGCTATGGCGGCCGCCATAGTTAAACACCCGTCACCCGCCATACTAGTACGACAAATGTCGGGAAGTGGTTAATGGAAATCAAAAAAACAAAACACTTTTGCCAGTACCAGAATACTTTTGACCCTGTTTTAATGTTAAAAATTAACGTTGACCAGTTATTTTTACCATATTGATGGTTTTTTCTTTTTCCAGGCAGATTATTTTACCAGCGTAGCAACAATTGTCTACCTTCGGAAAGAGAACTGCCTGTACCAGGCCTGCCCATCTCAAGACTGTAATAAAAAGGTGATTGACCAACAGAACGGACTGTTCCGCTGTGAGAAGTGCGACAAAGAGTTCCCGAACTTTAAATATCGTCTCATTCTATCGGTGAGTATTCTACAGAGATTGGTGGTAATGTTGTATTCATTCCATAACCGGTAAAACCTTATTGTCTATTATGTCTGTAGTGTGGTTTCTGCCATTAACACGGACAATATAACACTGAATCTGTCATAGGACAAACACCTGCAGCTTACAGTGCGCTCTACTGATGTATAATAAGGTTTCTACCACACTGACGCCCATTACATTGCAGTGCTATATTTCTCATAAAAACAAAGTAATCTTGCGCGGGTGTGAGCATCGCCCTATTGATATGATTTATGCATAAAGGATTTGTGCGTGATTATTTGGTTATCGCACATCATTACATTTGCCATACTATATATGTACATAACCATAGATCTAAGAAAGCAAGTAATGGCAGTGTTTCAATTACCCCGATTTTATAGTCTTACCTTGAAACTATAACCGCTGTCTGAACACTCATTTGCCTGACCACTATGTTGTCCAACTTCCACATACCTGCTCAGCCGGGTCTTACATCTGTACTAGGCTGGAAGAGAGGAGAAAGTTGCTGCAGAAGAAGGGGCTTGGCCAGTGGAAATCCAACTGCCCAATCCCTATCTTGTCCTCATTTCAGTGGAGTGGTGGCCGCCATGTGTCCTGCTTCCCCGTTTGTCTGTCTGTCACTGCCAAAGATGGCGAGTGACTTGGGCCTTCTTTCTCATGATCTGTGTTTCCCAGATCATGATCCAGACACTTTTCACCTAAACATTACTGTATAATATGCAATGTGCTCTATGCATTTGTTAGGATGTGGCCCTCACAGAGGTTGAAGTGCCTCCAGCCTCAATACTGTGCGTTACGAACAGGCAGGAGGACTGAACTCTTTACAGAGTCTCAAAGCAAACTATTTTATTACAAAGTGTATCTTCTTGACGTTCCATTTAGATCTCCTGCACAATCCATTCACGTTCTGCTTTTTTCTTTGATCTGTCTTCTAGTATGTAGATTACTAATAACCTGTCAGTATGCTCTATGTATGTCTAGCAATTGGAGGCAAACATTAGTGTTTGATCAACCTAACCGTTCTCAGAATAGATAATTGGGGTTTCTTGGGATCAGACTGGAATACTGGTTTATGGGACATTAAGATCTGGGCTACACGCAACTTTTTCTAGTGCTGCTGGTTTTGATATTAATTATGAAGTGACAGGTTGCATACATCTCAGTGCTCTCACCTCGCCTACAGCTGTAGCTTGTGTATGCAGTTGTGTCTCCATCAGATATGGGAATGATTAGACACTGGGTCTTGTTACAGGAGAGTCTAAATGTGTTTTCCCTACTGCCCTATAAAAAGACTCTAAGGTTACTTTTGGGTAGTGTGCCCCTCTGAGAATAAGTTGATTGCTAAACATACCTCTGCCCTGCGTTTAGACATTTTGCCCAGCCAACAGACTTTGAAAAGGGGATACATAATACATCATTGGAGGGTTAGAAGCTGGTTGGTCATTTTTATAAATTGCTTTCCATTTAGGCTGATATTTTGGGTTTTAGAAGTGATGGTTATATGAGGGTATGTACATGTTGGACAGGCTCCTGACAGCCCAGACAGTTCACCAGTAGAGAAGATCATTTAATCTGCTGTGAAACCAGGTTCAGTTTGAGATCTGACATCCATTAGATTCCAGTATGGAGGGCTTGTGGAGTGACGCACTACCCCAACTACTCGTGTGGTGATCTGGGAAGCCATCACAACTAGCAGTGACTAGCCGCTAAGCAATAAGTGCAGGACATCCTGCGGCCTCTTCTGGCAGGGTTGCCTCTCACCCACATACAGCAAGGGTTTCCCTGGAAAGTTCTTTGGCCTGCCTAGTCACCAGATTCAGTAACTATGGGGCTAGCTGGGACTGCAGCTTCAGCACCTTGCAAGTGTGCGGTGTCTATAGGCACACGTTACACATTTGGGGATATAGTATATCTCTTCGCTTATATCCTTACATTAACACATTATTTTGTTGTTTGGTTGTTTTTTCTTTTACAGCTATTGTATAAGAGAAAATAATAAAGTGGCCAACCCTTTGCAGAGTTGCGGTCTGGTTTGGTTAAATCCAGAGTCCCAATGGGGGTCTGGCCGCCGGGGCCCCCATATATCAGCTGTTTCCCAGAGCACTCAGCTTCCAGCATTGAAATAGGACTGCGCTTCATACGTGCCTCACTTTTAGAAGTGGTGGTTGTTGGTAGTGAAGCCTTGATCCATTCAAGCACTAAGGACTTGGCTATAGTCACTATAGTACCACTAGCTGCTACTACTAAACCCCTATTTGTTCCATTCCCCCCTCCTCTTCCCCTAATTTAAAATGCTGCAAAACAAAACACTTCAAAGTCTGCAGTGAAATGGAAAGTGCAGTATATATGGCGTGTAATCTCTGCGTGCAGCATTTTGGAGCTAAAGCATTAAAATTGCCCTGAGAAAAAAATCTGCAGATTGCTGCGCAATTCTCCATTATGGCAAAGGTTTTCCTTCCTTCCCGTCGGCTACAAACCTGCCACCCAGAATCCCTTGTTAGATTATCTTTACATGTTAGTCTTGGCCATCTCCAAGCAATTTGGTGAGACTGACAGCATTTGTCTGTTGTCAGGTGCGCTTAAATGGCGTTCCTAACTGCGTTTTGTTAATGATCCCTCCACAGCGGCGCTCGCGTCGTCTCCATAACTGCTCTGAGACTCGCCGCCGAACACAAATTCCATCCTCATTCCAGTGCAAAGTAACTGCCGAACGATCTTGTTTAAATACGGCTCACTCGCTCTGTCATTGATCCAAAATCCAAGATATAAAGCTCAAATCTCTTGCCAAGTTTCTCCTCCGAGAAGCCTTTGTACTTGCGTAAAGACCACATAACTGAGTCGGCACTGTATTAGTACAGATGTCCATGCTGCGTAGCTTTGTGTGGCTCAATTACCAAGCAGCTTGTTCTAGGCGCAAATACTAATTTCTAAGTTATTTTAATGTTTTTGTTTTTATTTCTAAGCTATTACTGTGCTTGCTTGATACCGCGGCTTATGTGCCGGGGCTCATCAGTCCTTGCTAGTGAGGCAGCGCTAGTCTTAAGGATAAATTAACATGAAGATGCGCTTGCACTTATTGCTGAAGGCCTATATTTAGTACTCTCTCAGGAGCCGTGCCCTGCACCTACTGCATTAGTGGTGTCTGCTTCAAAGGCACAGCCTATCTCGCCTCGTGTCTGCGAGAGGAATTTCTATGCCGGAGTGTGAGGAATAATTCTAGCTCCTGCAAAAGGCTGCCAGTTCTCCACATGCAGCCTCACCACTTTCATACAAGTGCTCATTGGCCCTGACCCCAGTAGGGAGAGCGAGCTTCTTTCTTCTCTCGGGCTCATTATATTCATCAGCCATCGGCAGCTGTGACGACTTACCGTCAAGCTGTTTAATGCCGGGCGAAATCCCTAATGATCTAAAATGGCAGGAGGATGTTGTGGAACGTAGGAATGACAGGCTGCTGGCGGATTTGTGAATTGAACTCTCCTTTTATTTATTTCTTCTAGCGCAGGGTTTCTTTGCCCTGCATTAGAGCTTCTGACTTGAGCACCCTGTTCTCCTAACCTGCTGTGATAGACCACATGCCTCAGATCTGCGGCTCTCACAATAGACGCTGATGTCAGGAGCTAGATTTAAAAATATCTCTCGTACGGCTTGCTGCTTTCTGTTGTGGATGAAAGGCGCAGCTTTGTGAACTTAAATACTATACACTTTCCTGTTTGTTTTTTTTTTTTTCTTGCATGGTTTCCGGGTGGGGGGGTTGTTTGACTGGTTTCTTAGTCTAAATGTTTAAAACTCGATTTTATGCAAGGGCTAGTTCACACGTGGTAAAATGGTCTGGATTTTGACACAGGAAGCAATGTCAGAATCCAGACGAGAATGCGCCTGCTGTGGCTAGCCGCAACTGTCGCGGCTTTCTGCTCCCAATAAGGCCCAAATGAATGGGCCTATTCTGGAGGGTGGTGTCGCAAGGCGGACGCCTGAAGAAAGGGAAGCTCGCTTCTTTTTTGGAATGGAAGTGATCAGCTCCCAATGATTTCAATGTGAGGCGGTTTTTCGAGCCGCAGATTCCGCGTCATTTGACTCCATGTGATCTAGCGCCAACAGTATAAAGGGGTCATCCTGAGATCAACAATTAACCATTTCAGTACCGGGCCAACCTCTGGTCTAGGACCAGACACATTTCAGGTTTTTTTTTTTTTTTTTTGTATGTGTGGTTTTGAGGGCTGTAACATTTTTATCATATGTGGTGTTGAACTAATTTCTTTGTCTTTTTTCGGCAACACATAGGACTTTGTTTTTTTTTTGTTTTTTTTGTTTTTTTTTTAAGGGCTAATCCCATAACTCTTGTTCTACAGCATGCAGGCTCTGAGCTCTCTTCACTTCCTCGAATTCTCAACACATTGGTGGGCGGGGTTTCTATTGCTCTGCTATCTGCTATGCATTACCACAGTATAAAGCTGATGCAGAGGCTGATGTAGCAGAGATGCCCTTATCAGCCAAATTCAATTAAACCGGCTGATAAGTGGAAAAGCTGAAGATAGACAGCACAGTAATCCCGGAGCTTTCACCTCCCCTATATCAGGAGCCCCGTTGCTTGTCAGACATACACAGCTCAGAGCTGCTGCCGAGCACTCAGCCCCTCCTCCCCCCTGAGAGCAGGCAGCTACATCACTTGGGAAATGAACAGATAAGCCCAGTGACCATAGAAACGCATGTAAACAATGAAGTGAATACATTAAGATAGCGGCCAAACAAAGCAGTTTTGATAAAGCAATGTATTTAGGAAAAGTCTTAAATCCACATTAACTAGCAGTATAGATAGGATGCTTTTCATGGGACAACCCCTTTAATAACTGTTTTATTAGCATATTATTTTGTTTATTTTGTAATTTAAAGGTCGCGTCATGGCAGCGCCCATAGCTGTGTATATAGCGCTCAATGAGCGATAGAGAAGGTAATGAACCTTCCCTGCCTTCTCTCTGGGAGCTCTGGCTGAAGTTACAGTCGGCTCCCAGTTTCAGCAGCTGCTCAATTTTGTGCAGCTGCTGAGTTCTACTTGGACATATCGGTACGTCCTTGCAGAACAAGGCAACCACCTTCCTGATGTGTATACCCATTGGGTGGTCCGGAAGTAGTTAAAGGGATTTTTCATGTCCTCAAAGATGTGCGTATTAAATACTGCAAGACAGCCAACAGTGCGCTGAATTCAGGATGTTGTTAGTGGGAAACAGTTGTGATCAGTGTAGATGCCAGCAGTGGAGCCTTTAGTGATAGGACATTTATACCCTACAGATGGGGACAAGTTGTTTTTTGTTTTTTTAAAGAAGAAAAA
Source organism: Leptodactylus fuscus (assembly GCF_031893055.1). NCBI lineage: Eukaryota > Metazoa > Chordata > Amphibia > Anura > Leptodactylidae > Leptodactylus > Leptodactylus fuscus. Next base: position 39,202,203 of record NC_134266.1, on the reverse strand, counting down.
AAAACCTTTTAACAATGAGTTTTGAACCATACATTTTATTTTTCTTTTTTCCCCTTTCATCTAGGCAAACATTGCCGATTTTGGAGAGAATCAGTGGATTACTTGTTTCCAGGAATCTGCTGAAGCCATTCTTGGACAGAATGCTGCTTATCTCGGAGAACTGAAGGAAAAGGTATTATTTTGTTTTGTGGCTAAATCAGTTCTTCAGTAAATCTTGGAACAATTGTTAGAATGAAAGTAGTGACCTCCCTTCTCTGTTCCTTTAACTGCATGACTGTAGTGAGGAACATGTGAAGGTAGCAGAGGTGGGGTAAGCTTGATGGGGCCCACACTGAAAGGCTGTGCTCAGTACAGTGACCGGTCACTTCTGTAGAAATTGAACTTGGGTTTGGGGTGCCCTGTTTAAATGATGTCCCAGAAGCTTGCCTCCCATTGATCAGACATCTGTAAATAAACTTTCATAATGGGGTCTGCTGGATTTCCTGATTTTAAGCAGATTCTGAAAGTGTGCACCTCTCCTTAGATTTGTGAGTTGCTGGATTAGCCCTCGTTCACATCTGCGTTCGGTATTCTGTTTGGGGAGTCCACATGAGGCCACCCTGAACGGAATACCGAACGCAAGTGCTGTGCAGTGAAAGCATACGGATCCCGTAGACTAGAATGGGGTCCTTGTGCTTGCCGCACGCTGCCCGCACGAAACATGCGGACAGGAAAGTAGATGGTGAACTACTTTCCTGTCCGCACGATCCCTGCGGAGATCTGGCGGCAAGCACACGGACCCCATTATAGTCTATGGTGACCGTGTGCTTTCGATGCACAGAGCTTGCAAATGCGTTCGGTGAGGCCCTCATGCGGACTCCCCCGACGGAATATGAATGCTGATGTGAACTAGGCCTTACTCTGTATAGTATACGTGCTGAGGGTTGGAGTAGGACTACGGCTGGGCGATTAACATAACGATTAAATGAACATTTTACTTCGGTTTATGATTAATAACCAATTATTTTAACTTTTTTCTTTCTTTCTTGCCGTGACCTCTGTATGCCATGCCACAGAATTTGGTTTCGGTTATCTGTGTATCCTGACTGGACAGTGTACAGTGACCTATCCTTTAACCGATGGTGGTATGAGATGGGCATGGATGGAAAATAACTGAAATAATCCATGTGAACAAGTTCCTAACAATTAATTTAGCCGACTTTTGATGTAGATTATTTTTCAGTTAATTGCCCAGCCCTAGTTAGAACCAATAATATCCCGTTTTCTTGCCTATTTCCTTCTCTATATATCTCAATGCTAGCAGATTCCCTCTTCTCTCCAGAGGGTAAGAATGCTCTCCGCTGCTTTTCATTTAAAAGTAGTCTGTGGGTGTCCGCACTAAGAGCAAGCACATTCTTTGTTGAGTAAATCTCCTCTGGGAGGAAAGAAAAGGACTTTTTTCCCCCCTGACGACAGCTGAGCGATTTTGACAAGTTTAAAGGTGCAATTAGTTCCTGGACAGAGGATCTTCTCCTGACAGCCTGTCTGTGTTCCCTCTGAAAACTGCCATGTTCTTATTTCAGAATGAACAAGCTTACGAGGAGGTATTTCAGAACGCCAACTTCCGATCTTACACCTTTAGAATTCGAGTCAAATTGGAGACTTACAATGTAAGTACATGAGTACCTTCTAGTGATTTACCATTTAGGAATTTTACTTGGGCTATTTATTGTCAAAAACCACTTTGCGGGCGAAGAGGAGTTGCAGTTTCTTTCACGAACTGCAGAGGGAGTTGATCCGCGTCGGCGCACACATCTGTCACTGGTATTTGGAAACGGCTTTAGTCTGTTTCTACGTTTGAAGTAATGTCACATTTCCTGTTCAGAAGAATGTGACTTATCCATGCGCAAGGTCTAGTCATTGAAGAGACTGAACTCATTCATTCAGGTGAAATTTGCCTTCTAGCATGAGGTGAGGAAACTGGGCAGTATTCTTAGATTCTGGATTGGATTTGCATTGCAAATCCACTGCGAAAATCCATAGTGATGATATCTCTGCACAGATCTTCTTTTTAGCCACTATGTGCAGATGGAGTTTTGACAACGCCTGTGTTTGTTGTGCTGTAAATTTCTGACCTAAGTCTGCATGGTGTGTGCAGGGTCAGTCAGTATGGCCATAGCATAGGTGCACGCCATCTGCACTGGGCATAAGAAAAAGCTGAAATATGGGGGGGCCCATCAAGAGTCTACTGTATATATGATATAGACACTTTGATGGAGTTTGGATTAGAAGTGACACATCTAAAGGTATCCATATCGCTGCAGTAACTTCTCCATGCCCCCCAGAATCTGTTACAGAAGTTGTCCTTGTGTATTGTAATGGTTAAGCCTACAAAAGAAATGAATTCCAGGAAAGGCCACCTAGCATCAGCAGACTGTTCCAGCTTCACGTTCCCGGTACATGTGTGGGCTGAGTGTAATGTTCCAGCTTGCCTTAAGTTACAAATATGTGTGTGTCAATTTCACCCAGTTGTTTTTATCTCGGAAGCTTCCAAGATTTATTTTAATTGCATTAATCAGAATTCCCACCTACTCTTAGTTTTAGATTAGAAAACCATTTACATGGTATTGTATGAACTTCCACTCTTGGCAGGTCTACATAGCAGTGACTAGATTCGGCTTGGCAATCTACATCTTGAATATTGTCATGTCTTAGTTGAGAGCTCACATTTGTAAGAATCGCTGGGCAGGATAGAATAGGGTAAGGGAACACGGTGCAGAAAAGGTAGGTTTTGGGGGGTTTTGTTGTTGCAGATTTTGCTAGGGTTTTTAGAGTTCCTATACTTCTCCCTTCTGCTCAACCCACTCCTGGCTTTGGCTCAAAGAAGCACAGTAAAATTTGCACCATAAAAATCAGCTGGTCGGAAACACGTGGCAACCATATTATAGAATACGTTTTATAGCTGTAAGTTCAGATCACCACAACTGAACCAAAGTTGAAATAGACTGGCGCTAAGTTCAAACTAGCGTCGCCAAACACAGTCGGACCATTAAAACAGCATTACACACAGTGAAACGTACCCCATTGACTATAGTGGGGTCTGTTGGGTGTCTGTCGTTTTAAACTGAAACTGGCGGAGGGAGAAGTCCTCTGTGCCGGACTTTTTCCTTCACCAATTTTCGGCGGACGCTGTGATAGATTCTCCAACAGAGATCTGACACAATTTTGAACGTAGCCTCGGGAGTCAGTGTTATGACCCTAAAGTGCACATTGTGTTGCGCGGGATGTTTTTGTTTTTTTAAATACAGTATATGTATGTCTGTTAATGGGACCATATGGGCAAAGTATATGTATACAATCACTTCAGAGCATTCCTTCAGTGATATAAGCATAGCATTGACAAAAGGCTCAGACAAAATATCCATGGGCTCAGACGGTTGCATCGTGAGGAGGTTTGAAGAGGACACAAAAAAAAAAAACAAAGCACCCAAACCTCCTTGAAACTAAAGAGCCATCATGCATGATAAGGTTGGCATTAGGATAACGATGCATAGGTCTGGAATAGAGATGTATGAAGCTGTTTGAACATGTTGGATTCAACCTAAACTGTTCAACAGCTTCGGATTCAAGCACATTCGAACTTTGTGGTGCCTTATGTGTGAACCTGCAATGGCAGCCACTATGTGAAAGCAGGTTTCTCAGCGTTTTCATATGGTGCCTGCCATTTTATTAGGTTTAATTCGCATCTAAAATTCTTGCAAAAGTTTGGGTCAAATCTGAACTTTGAAAGAGGATCACGTGGGCTTTCATAATGCGTTGCGGCGAGCTTTCATTACCGGGAGAGCCAATCCTGAGGGACTATAGGCCACAGGTAAGTGATGAGTTGGAGATGAGGCATCATGTGAAGCTCAGGCAGGAAGAATGGTGTCCATTTTGTGAGGAGATATTAGTCTGTCTGAGGTGCTCCAAGCTGTCTGTGTTCTCTGTGTGTTATTTCCCAATATCTATGAATGTGGGGAAGTGTGCAATGTTACAGCTGTATAAGATTATTTAGATGTAATTGAGAGATCTGTCTGTCATTCTGTCAGACCATTCGCTCTCTGCATGACGCACTTACACATCGTACTTAATTTGACAATTTTTTTCCATGCAAAATCTATTATTCACAAAATATATAAACAAATATAATACTGTGACCACCTGGTGTGTATATGTGTGTGTGTATGTATGTATATATATATATAAATATATATATATATATATATATACATATTATATATATATATATATATATATATATATATATATATATATATATATATATATATATATATACCGTATTTTTCGGACTATAAGACGCACTTTTTTTCCTCCCAATATGGGAGGAAAATGTGTGTGCGTCTTATAGTCCGAATGCAGCGTGTGCAGCGTCTGTGTCCTGTCTATGAGGAGCAGCACGGAGAGCAGCACGGTGCCTGCCTGCTCTGCCCCTCCTTCCCTGTCTGTGTCGCATGTTTGCAGGAGCGAGATATGAGAGGCAGGGAAGTAGGGGCGGGCCAGACAGGTGAAGGAAGCGTGGTTTCAAGCTTGCCGAGAAAACCACGCCTCCTTCTCCTGTCTGGCCCGCCCCTCCTTCACTGCCTCTCAGATCTGGCTCCTGCAATGATGCCACACAGACAGGGAAGGAGGGGCGGGCCAAACGGGAGGAGGAGGCGTGGTTTTCTCGGCAAGCTTGAAACCACGCCTCCTTCACCCGTCTGGCCCGCCCCTACTTCCCTGCCTGTGTGGCTTCATTGCAAGGAGCCAGATCTGAGAGGCAGTGAAGGAGGGACGAGCCAGACAGGTGAAAGAGGTGTGTTTTCAAGTTTGCTTAGAAAACCACACCTCCTTCACCCGTCTGGCCCGCCCCTTTTTCTCCTTGCATAGCTTCACTGCAGGGTGTCTCTTTCCATCCATGGATGAGATTAGATAGATAGATAGATAGATAGACAGACAGACAGATTAGATAGATATGTTCAAATCACCCCCATATCCCTAGAATACATATAAAACAAAAACATTACTGTGAAACACATACACATTTGGTATCCCTGTGTCCGAAAGCCCCCGGTTCTATTTACATTGGTGAAATATTATATTATTAGGTTATTAAATATTTCACCAATTTTTTTTTCCTTAATTTTTTTTTCCCTATTTTCCTCCTCTAAAACCTTAGTGCGTCTTATAGTCCGAAAAATACGGTATATGTATATATAATATATCTCACCTTTGCAACTGTGGGTTTTTTTTTTTTTTTTTTTTTGTAACATAAAAGTGCCTGAATAAACAGGGTGGCAGTGTGGAAGAATGAAATGCCCTTACCTTTTGTCATCACCCCTAGAAAGAATATTTGGTAGCCATCCGCCTAATAATAGTAGTAGCAGCAGGTGACCTGCTGTAGGCACTGGCATAAAATTATAGAGGAAGATCCATAACAATGACCGACTCCTCATCTCACTTACAGGAAGATGTGACACCTTGACTTTAAGCCAGCAGATGTTTTTCCTCCTTGACTACCACACGTTGTACTATTTGTTGTTCTGTGTCATGCATGCATTTATACAGCAACTTCCCACCTCAGCCTTTGTCAGTGATTTTTTTTTTTTTTTTTTCAAAAATGTATTTGTCGGTGCCCTATGGTACCAGCGGACTATGGCACTTGTCACTGCTTGACAATATTTATTTCTCAAATCTTAATTGAAATTTTATTACAATCCTCCAGATGGCTGGTGGTTTATTTTCCGCATCAGACTTCTAGGGTGCTTTATACCTCCTTTCAGTCACTTTGTCCTAGTGACAATTTGTCAAATTTAAATACAGTTTAACCTTTACATGATGAAGCAGTATTCTCATCCAGAGCGCCAACCTGACACACATCAGCAACCACGTAGTCACCACAAGGGTAGAAATATTACATTTGTGAAAATGAGTAAGCCATGGAGCCACGAGGATTGTCACCTGCTTCCAGCCGATGCCATGGCTGACAGTGGGGAGGATTCCGCTGTTGTTCCATATTGGTTTCTTTGAGATAATACCAAATGCGTTTTTACTCTAATTTAAAGACCATTTTGTTTTTAATTTTAAAAACTATTGACAAAAATCTTCCCATGTAGTGTGTTTTTAAATGGAGTTAGCAGTACATTGGTTAGAAACCAAATCCCAGTACCTTGTAGAGATATTGTACAGTCTCTGTTCAGCCTTGGAGGTCATTTTCATGTAAATAGTTGTGTAATTCATATGCAAATGTCACCTCCACCAATTTTAGTGCTTAACATCTGTTAATAGTTGTCGTTCCACTGATTCCAGCACAGTTAGGATTTTCACTAGCCTTCACCATTCTCAAGTCACAAGCGCAGTCAGTTTTGGTGCCGGATGTGCTATTTAAGCTGTGTAATGTCAGATGGACAGTGCAAGGCAGGAGGTGTGATACAGAGCACCAGGCAGCCAGTGTCAGAGCTAAGAATCGCACCCAATTTCTGCTCCCATCTGACCGTACAGAGTCTAAATAGCTGGGAACAAAACTAACAGCATTGACTGTTCTGCAATGGTGGAGCTAGAGAAAAAATTCCAACTGCATAGTGTAGAAGCAACTATAAACAGATGTTAAGAAATGGAGATGCTGAAGGTGTTGGAAGGTCCCCTTTAAGGCTACATATACACATCGCTGTGCTAAAAAAAATCAAACACTTGAACTTTATGCTTTTTTTTTTTTTTTTTTTTTTTTAAATAATCATCCATATACATGAATATATTGAGGTATCTGTGAAAACTAGCAAAAACTGTAGGAATTTTTTTTTTTTTTTTTTGCAGATTTTGCTGTTGGTTTTTTTTTTTTTGTTTTGTTTTCTTTGAGCCAAAGCCTGGAATGGATTGAGCAGGAGGTAGAAGTATAAGAACTTCTTATATATTTCTCATTCCTTTTGTAGCCATTCTTGGCTTTGGCTCAAAAAAATACAACAAAATCTGCAACAAAAACTGAGTTTCTGCGACGTGGGGCCTCAGCCTTAAATACAACAACTATATTATCTGGGTACACTGGAGTCTGGGTATGACGACAAAATGGTCTTGTGAACGGTTTCATAGCTTACAGTCAAAATAAAGGTTTTTCTGTCCTCCGTAAACCTTAAACCTTTCTTTCAATTAACCCCTGGCCTGTTATTTTAGGTTTATGTCAGGTAATTTGTGTTCTTCATTGGGTTGCATTACAAATTGAAGCATGTGACTCACAAAACACTGTAATATAATAAAAGGGGCCGAGATATACATCAATTATACCTATTCACACTGTGCTGGTACGATTCCTAGGCGCCGGCACAAAAGGCACTATTTTATAACATGCCTACTAGTTATGTAGCTCCCACTGCTCTCTTGTTAAGTCTTTGGAAAACAAAGTGGTTTTCAATTGCACATTAAATGTGAATAATCTCGGTTTTTACTTGTTTTTGTGCAGTGTATAATTTTTTTTTTGTAGTTCCAGATTAATTTCCCTTTCAGAGCTCTTTGTGAAGCTGATTATTGAATATTTGTAGTGTGAATGTAACAGAGCAATCTGGCAACCCGGAGAGCGGGTGAAGTAGAATTCCCAATTGACATTTGACCTAAATTTAGGTTGCCCCTAATCTCCCAGGTGACTTGCTGGTTTTACCTCCTGCTGCCCAACTTAACACCAGTCAGTACTTTAATTTCTTCTTATGGTCCCCATTTTACTGTATAACAGCACCACTATTCTCCTTGGTCAGGTTAAGATTTGTAGTCCTTTATTACAGGTTCTGCACCATTAAAGGGATCTTATCATTAAAACTCATTTTTTTGTGCCTACCACGTAGGAATAGCCTTAAGAAAGGCTATTTGTCTCTTACCTGTAGATGTCTTCTCCGGCCCGCCGTTTGGTATATAATCCGGTTTTCGTCTGTGTGCAAATGAGTTCTCTCGCAGCACTGGGGGTGTCCCCAATGCTGTGAGAGAACTCTCCAGCGACGCCTCCATCTTCTTCTGGAACGGCCCCTTCCCGCGTCTTCTTCCGGCACTGTGGTCAAACTTCTATGCAAGCGCAGTTGGCTCTGCCTTCGGGCCTCGGGCAGAGCTGACTGCACATGCGCGTGGCCATTTTCTTGTAGCCGCTTACCCCAGCTTACTGTGTAAGCGGCCACAAAAAAATGGCCGCTTACACCAGGCAGGTATGCGTTGTCGGCTCTGCCTGAGGCCTGGCGGCAGAGCCGACTGCGCATACCTAGAAGTTTGAAGCCAGCGCCGGAAGAAGATGCAGGGAGAAGGGCGTTACAGAAGAAGATGGAGGCATCGCTGGAGAGTTCTCTTGCAGCATTGGAGACGCCCCCAGTGCTGCAAGAGAACTCATTTGCAGCATTAGAATGGGAGGAAATCCATACAAACTCCTTGTTGTTCCTGATGGGATTCGAACCCAGGACTCCAGCTTTATAAGACTGCAGTGCTAACCACTGAGCCACCGTGTTGCCCCTATGTTGTGATTTATTTATGGTACGGGCTGTCATGGGCAGGTTAGCACATTAACTGAGGCTTAGGTGCAGCCCCTGCATTTAGTGTGGTCTGCAACAGAAAGGTAAGGGCTAGTTCACACGTAAAAACCTCCTGGCTTATTTTGGTCCTGAAAAAAAACGCTTCCTAATTAGGAAGCTTTTTTTTGACCTTGCCAAGCTTTTTTTCAAGCTTTTTTTTTTTTTTTTTTTGTAAAAAACGCTTCCAAAAAAAGCCAGGCTGTTTTCCCCTCCCATAAAGTGAATGGGCTGAAAAAACGTCTAGCGTTTTTTTTCCGCGCGTTTTTTTGCAAAAAACCGCGTCGCTTATTTTTGAAAAAAAAAGTGCGTTTTTTGCCTCCCATTCACTTCTATTGCTTTCTTCAGGCGGAAAACGCCTGAAGAAAGGTCATGTCGCTTCTTTTTTCTGCTAGCTGAAAAATAACTAGCAGAAAAAAAAAAGCTAGCTGTTCACATAGGGCTCCATTGTAAAGAGGCTGTTTTTGAAGCGAAATCTGCGGTCAAAAACCTCCCCTTTGCCCACGTGTGAACTAGCCCTAAGTGCAAAGCATCCTCAGTGTAACATCCATACACCGTACTAGCCCAAAGTGTCCTCAGCAACTATCAGGCACGGGGCCTAGTTTCATTAACGCCACAACATCATTGACCTCCCAACAAGCACTTACGGCCCTCAATTTTTTTGTGCATTTCACAACTGTCTGTATTCTAAAGACTTCATGTGTGGTTTATTTTTTGGGTTTTTCTTAAGCTACCTTTTTAAGTGTGTTTTTGTTTTTCTTTCTAAGGATGAATCCCGTATTAAGGCCACAGCCATGGACGTGAAACCAGTCGATCACAAAGAATTCTCTAGACGTCTTATCATGAATATCAGGAAACTGGCTCAAGGAGCCTAATTTGGTTACAGAAACGTAGCCCTTCCAAGATCTTCTCCTGGATACGATGATGGTGACCGGGTTGAACCATCAAGCAGCATCGCTTCTATCTGTAAAAACCCGTTTATTTGTATTGTAGTTCACTAATAAACCAAACTTGCCGATCTTAAATCTGTATTTCCCGCAGACACGCTGCCCCAATGGTTAGCTTTGTGCCCTTTTCCTGCACAACAGGTGTCGGGGTAAGAAATGTGCAATTAGGTAAGACGATACTACTGCGGTCGAGAGAGACAGGAGCGCTCGTGTGTGACATTTTGTACATTAGCCTGCGACTATTGTAAATATGTTTATCTAATATAACTCTCATCTTTGCCTTCCTGAGCTTTCTCCTCTTATGCTAATTTACACGGAATCTTAATTACATTTTACCAAGACTTAATTGGCATCCATGGCAGTAATTGGCTGCTGCTGAGCCGTCGGATGCCCACCCACATGCCCATTTTAACACACTTAAAGGTCCTATAAGCTCCAAGCTGCTCCCCTTGTGAAGTCCAGGGGCTTATTGCCTGCACAGTGTGCCTCCGCTTGCAGTGGGGAGATGTGCCATACAGTTTGCAAATGCCTGGAATGACAATATGGAGGAATTATTAATCAAAGACCTATCTTTTCTATCTGAAGACTTTCCTTCGGGGTTTAATAGACTGAGTCAGATGGTCCTGATATTAATCAAAATTGTCTCTTCTGAGAAGCTCTGATAAGCATTGACTCTCTGGCCCCTGGGGAAATCTGGCCAACTACAAAGCTTTGCTTTATTTTTCATTTAAATTAATATTGTGCTTTCTTACTCTCCCTTTTTTTTTTTTTCTTTGACAGTGTGTAATTGCAGAAGTTTGCGGTCTGTACATTTGCAGCCTTTCCTGATGTTTTCAGCTGCTTTTTTTGTGTTTTTATTTGTCTTTCCTTCTTTTGTAATGGAATTAATCTGCTCACTTAAGGCGGGAGAGAATGTTTCTTTTTATTCTGAGAACTGAATAAAAAGTTTAGGTTTTTTTTGCATGTGTGTTTGCTTTTTTTTAATTTTTTTTTATATAAACCAATTTCATCGAGAATGCAATCAATTTTTCTCTTAAAAGGTGCTAGCAAAGTGAAGCAGGCAAATCTGACATTTCCCAGGCTTATTACCATTTGCTGCAGTGAGATAGGATTCTCAGCCTCCACTGTTTTAAAGAGCTGAGGCAGCACCTTTTTATGCTTTTATTGACATGTGCACAGCCCTCTGAAACCAAGCAGGATTTAGAATTTGCCTAGAAATCTGTAATTCTGCTAGTGGGATGCTTCAATAGCTGTTAGCGGCCTGTCTGAGGGCTTCATTATATTCACTGCATGTCTCCAGCTACTGCAGACCTACTTGGACTTCTAGTCCTAAGTGCAAGAAAACCTGGCATCTGTTTCTAAAGATCAGTGTGGGTTGTGCTCTCTGTTCAGTTACTGGAGACCTTAAAGGGGCTTTCCAGGCAAAAAATAAATAAATAAAAAATTTAAAAAAAGGTCTGTTAGTGCTATCAATGGGTTAATAAGTACACTCAAGTACCCCCTACCTGATTCTGTTGCTAGCCCGCGTATGACTACTAACCCTACCTAGCTAGCTATCTAACTCAGTCCCTCAACCCCTTCCCCACCCCATCATAATTGCCTGTCTTCTCATCCTGGAGATGACTTTGAAGTACTGCTGTCCCCTCTTCCACCCGCACCTGGCATCCGGAACTGGCGCCAGCGCAATAGAACGCTGCTTTTTGCATCTGCTGGTGTTCTATTGCGCAGGTGTCCACTCTGGCTCCCTTGTGAAGGAAGTGAGCATTGTGTTTGTTCTCTGAATATTGCATACAGAACAAGGCAACAAAGGAGTGGCTCAAAGAGAAGCACATTAAGGTCATGGAGTGGCCTAGCCTTAATTCCATAGAAAACATATAGAGCTTTTCTTGGCACATAGGTGGGCGGGGTTTCACTTGCACGGGATTGGTTGTAAATGAATTACCACAGTGTGAAGCTGATGTAGCAAAGCTGGATTTGAGTCAGTTTGCATTACATACAGAGGTAACTCCCTATCTCAGCCCTTATCAGCCAAATTCAATTAAACCGACTGATAAGAGCTCTGAGAAGCTCCGCTACTTAAAAGACACAAACCGCTCAGAGCTGCTCCCAGCAGGCAGCTACATCACTTGACAAATGAGCAGATAATCCCAAGGGCCATAGGAACTGAGTGTAAACAATGAAGTGAATAAATTAAGATAGCGACCAAACAAAGCAGTTTTGATAAAGCAATGTATTTAGGAAAAGTCTTATATCCACATAAACTCACAGTATAGATAGGATCCTTGTGATGGGACAACCCCTTTAAAGTTATAGACTGTTCATGTCTTTGCCAGTGGGAAAACTTAAAAATCAGCAAGGGATCGTATACTTATTTCCTTTACTGTATAAACCTTTTGATGCTGTTAGTTCACTTTTATCAGACCCACAGTCAAAATATTCATGGCTATAATACGGCCGCATTAAAACTGTCTGAATTCAGCTGCGACTGAAGTGTGTCTGTTCTGAAACGACTGTTTTGATGGGTGTTGCTCATGCAGAACTTGGTGACTTTGCTGAGGTAATAGTACAGAATCTAAACAGGAATGGCACATCTGTCTCTGTGCAGAAAGTCCTCTACCGGTAAATGTCAGATGGTGAATCTCCCAAAAGTGAAATCGGTAATCTTCCTGAAAGAGCAAATGGGTAAATGATGCCTGGGTTTCTATCTTGCTTTTTGGCTTTGTACTACTCTGTCCTTGTAATTCTCACGTCTTCTCATCCACCCTAATGAGAATTGGCCCATGTGTTGTAGACACTTTCTAATGGTTTGTTCACATAATTCGTGCGAAGCAAGCACATGGACCCCATTATAGTCTATGGGGTCCGTGTGCTTTTACAGCATAGCGCTCGCAATTGCGTTTGTATTCCGTTTGGGGGGGTCTCCATGCAGACTCTCTTCGGATGGAATACAAAAGCAGATGTGAACAGGACATTACAGTTTGCATGCCTTGAATCTGAACCAGAAATTGCCAAAGTTTTAGCCCTTGCAATCCTGTCATAGACTAAGCTAAATAATAAGTGGTGTAAAATTAGACTTGACAGTGTAAAAGCATGACAGATTTCCAAGCGGCATTAGACACTTAGGAAAAACTAGTGCAGTTTAAGGCTGGGGCTCTACATAATGAGTGAAAAAAAAAAAATACTGCTTCCCCCCCCCCAGGGATTGTTACAGAAAGCCTGCAGAGTTTTCCAAGGTATAATTGACATGCTGCAATTAACATAAACCATTTCTGCTGTGGATTTCTTTTCCTGCAATATGTAGATGGGATCCCAAAACGCCGTCCACTCTGCAGGTACTGTAAAACGGTGCAGCCAAATTGAAGCATTTATAAAACATGGGGCTCCACCCTAAGATCATCAGCAAAAAAGCGCTGTGGGAAAAACCGTGGGGGTAACACAAGGTGGTTCTTCCAGCAGCGCTTTAGACAGACAGTTTGCAGAGGTTTCCTCTGCGGTATTTCTATTACAATTATACCTCTGGGGAAACCGCCGGCGTTTTCGTCAGTATAATTGACAAGTTGCAATTTCCAAAACCCCGCTGGTTTTGGAGACTGTGGCATGTCTGCATTGCAGTTTTTATTGCAAAGTGGGCATGAGTTTCGCTAAAATCCCATCCACTTTGCCCATACTGTAATCTGCCATGACATTTCTGTCCTATGGAGCCCCGGCCTAAATATTAGTTTATCGGCTCCACTTTGTTTCCCTCATTGTTTCCCGGCACAGCTCAGTAATTACAGTCGCATCCATTGCCTGGTATTACAGCGCCCATCATGTATTAGTCACTGTGAAGAGCAGCTACAAACATTTCTCATTGGGAGGACTCGGCCTCTCTGTACAAGACATGGGCAACAATTAGTTTTAGTGGTTGCTGTCTTTCTTTTTATCCCGTGTTGGTATTGCAATGGCATTGAGTGCATACTGGTGGCCTTGCCAGAAGATTACAGCAAAGTGGTCCATTGGTATGGAGTCCGATAATAGGCTAATGACTAGAGACTGGCCTTAGGGCACCTGACTGCATGTGCTATGCTATAAGTGATGGGACAAACTTGTCCTTTCACGCTTCATGGACACCACACCCAGACAGAAAGTGATGGTGACGTTGATGTGAAAGACGTAATGGTAAAGACTATTGCAGAGCTTAAATCTGATCACTAAGGAAAGAAAACCACCAAAGCACAGACAGGCTCCTGGGAACTTAATGTCACTCACTACTTGAGCATCCATGGCGCAAACAACCCGATCGAGGTGGTCCCACATATTCTTTATTGGGTTCAAGTCCAGGGAATTTGCTGGCCAAGGGAGTACGGTAAACTCATCCTGGTGCTCCTCGAACCGCGCACGTACGCTGTGAGCTTTATGACACATCGCATTGTCCTGCTGGTAGATGCCATCATCCTGAGGAAAAACAATTCACATGTGGGGGTGAACATGGTCCGCAAGGATAGATGCACACTTGTGTTGATCCATCGTGTCTTCCACAATGATGGCTGATGCCTTCTGCGATTGGTTATTTAACGTTGACGTCAAAAGTAGGCGATGGTCAGATTAATATGACTGGACTGTGTGTGTGTGTGTGTATATATATATATATATATATATATATATATATGTATGTGTGTGTGTTTTTTTTATGAAGTTTTCCTCTGCATTGGGTTATATTCACATGTGGCTTCTTTGTAGCAGAAATTCCTAAGACTAAGAATCAGTTCCATAACGTCAGAATAGAATTGGTTTGGAGGCAAGCACATGGATTTTTGGAAGCCCAGATGAATAAGACATTTCTTCGCCTTACTGTATATGTTTTGTTGTCGTCATGGACCACAGAGCAATAAACCTCCAAATATGAAGTGTTTTATTATTAATCAAAATGACTTTACATTATAGCCATGGGGGGGTAAGTGGTCAATAAAACCTATAAAGAGGGCCGAACGTCTTAGGATTTCATTATTCCAATTACTAGTCTGCAGCCTCTGCAGTGTTTTACTTCTGCCTCAAAGTGTTTCTGCTATGGGAGGGGTTATGCAAACCATTGTTAACCAAACACGCATCCAAACTCATTGAAATGAGCTAATATTTACCCAGAGATGTACAGAAGATTTACTAAGCATATATAAATATAATTGCCTTTTTCATCTGCATGAAGGTTGGGTAAATAACTGGAAATGCTCTCAACATAGACATCATTTATAGTATGTCCTGAATAGTCTGTGAGGGTACAGGTGGGCACGTGGCCCCGAGCGGCCGACTGTATAGTATATATAGTCCTTACATAATAATAATTAGAGATGAGCGAACACTGTTCGGATCAGCCGATCTGAACAGCACGCACCCATAGAAATGAATGGAAGCACCTGTGACGCTGACTTTGCCGGTGGCCGGCCAGCGTCACAGGTGCTTCCATTCATTTCTATGGGAGCGTGCTGTTCAGATCGGCTGATCCGAACAGTGTTCGCTCATCTCTAAAAATAATCAATAAACGCTGCAAAATTAAAAGTGAGGCTGTGTTCACACGGAGTAACGCGCCGCTCATTCTGACACGTAAACACGTGTCAGAGTGAGCATTGTAAAACCGAATCCCATTGACTTCAATGGGTTCCGTCTTACATGCGCTACACATGTAGCAGTCACGTGTAGCGCACATAAGACCGGCACTCATTGAAGTCAATGGGATTCTGTTTTACAGCGATCACTCTGACACGTGTTTACCTGTCAGAATGAGCGGCTCGTTACTCCGTGTGAATGCAGCCTGAGAATGTTTTAAGGTGCCCGAACCCAATGTTTACACTGACATCAGGGAAGGAAGGATTGGGAAGGTTGAATTTTACATGTCCAATCACTTTGTTCCCTGTAGGAGTCAGCCAAAGACTTCCTACCTTCTACCTGTTTAAAAAACATGCACACTGAGCATGCATGTACACTGTGATCAAAAGTATCCAGACACCCCTAAAAACATACGTTTTTCATATTAGGTGCATTGTGCTGCCACTACTGCCAGGTACTCCATATCAGCAACCTCAGTAGACATTAGACATTGTGAGAGAGAAGAATGGGGCGCTACGCAGAATTCACAGACTTGGAACGTGGTCAGGTGATTGGGTGCCACACATCACACAGGTCAATGCCAAACGACGCCTCGCTTGGTGTAAGGAGCGTAAACATTGGACGATTGAACAGTGGAAAAACATGTGGAGTGACGAATCACGGTACACAATGTGGCGATCCAATGGCAGGGTGTGGGTATGGCGAATGCCCGCCAGCGTGGGTAGTGCCAACAGTAAAATTTGGAGGCGGTGGTGTTATGGTGTGGTCGTGTTTTTCATGGAAGGGGCTTGCACCCCTTGTTGTTTTGCGTGGCACTATCACAGCACAGGCCTACATTGATGTATTAAACACCTTCTTGCTTCCCACTGTTGAAGAGCAATTCGGGGATGGCGATTGCATCTTACAACACAATGGAGCACCTGTTCATACTGCGCGGCCTGTGGCGGAGTGGTTACACCACAATAACATCTCTGTAATGGACTGGCCTGCACAGAGTCCTGACTTGAATCCTATAGAACACCTTTGGGATGTTTTGGAACGCTGACTTCATGCCAGGCCTCACCGACCTACATCGATACCTCTCCTCAGTGCAGCACTCCGTGAAGAATGGGCTGCCATTCCCCAAGAAACCTTCCAGCCCCTGATTGAACGTCTGCCTGCGAGAGTGGAAGCTGCCATCAAGGCTAAGGGTGGGCCAACACCATATTGAATTCCAGCATTACCGATGGAGGGCGCCACCAACTTGTAAGTCATTTTCAGCCAGGTGTCTGGATACTTTTGATCACATAGTGTATATGGGGGTCAAGAGGAGTAGCTATTACAGTTATATACCTCCTTTGGTGTGTAGAGATCCTAAGCTTCTAATGTCAGAATTTTGACACTGTGTAAGGTTCTGGGGATATTATCACTCCTTAAGGAGAGATCACCTTCACAGGAGTATGGAGACTTACAAAAGCCTTTTTCGCTCCACTGGGGGATTATGGGAAAAATATGCAAATCTGTTTTCCAAGATGTAGATAAGAAAACAGTGCCTCTGTTTGCTGCCCTCTAGGGGCAGCCCCTTAAACATCATGCCCGACTTTTTCAACAATCCTTAATGCTATGATGCAGGGTTTTCCTATTTAAAACTTGGAAAACAGATTTTCATATTTTTCCCACGACCCTGTGTAAGGTATTTACTTTTAATAACATGTAATTTCATAGGTCCAGATGTTATGTGAATATTATTTTAAAGCATGTAAAGAGCAATATCGCAGCCTGTGTCCCTTTATAGCTTTTAGATGACATTGCTCCTGGTACTGCACACCAGTAACCGGTTAACATTGGGGTATACAGAGGGTCTTACTTACATAATGAGACTGTTAAAGGGTTTTTTCTACATTACCGGAAACCCAGGATAAAAATAAAGAGATACTCACCTACCTCCAGTACTAGGACAGGTCGATCAGCCTTATGTGACTGCTATGGTCAACCACTGACCTCAGAACTTACATGATGGATACTAGTGACTAGAGATGAGCGAACACTGTTCGGATCAGCCGTTCCGAACAGCACACTCCCATAGAAATGAATGGAAGCACCTGACACGGCGACCGGCCGCCGGCAAAGTGTACGTGCCAGGTGCTTCCATTCATTTCTATGGGAGCGTGCTGTTCGGAACGGCTGATCCGAACAGTGTTCGCTCATCTCTACTAGTGACATATCTGTAGGGACGTCACATACTGTCAATGGACAGGGATAGGTGAGTATCCCTAAATTTATTTTTTATTTTACACCATCACTGGTGTAAAGTTAAGATCAACTGACACATTACATTACTGTCTATTGGCATCTACCTGCACACTGTCTACTTAGTCGAGGCAGTGCAGGGTATGACAGCATGATCCTATTCACTTGTATCCGGACAGAAGTAAACATGGAAGAGGCCGCAACGCTTGTATGAACACTGCAACTGCCTCAACTAGCTGATCTGTAGGAGCACCAAGAGTTGGACACACGCCGATCTGATATTGATGTCGTCCTGGAGCTGTAGCAGATGTACCAGGTATGTAATAGTTATATAAAAGATGGGGAGGCAAATATTTGGGGGTCTACAGGGTCCTTAAAAAAACAGCTGACTTAGTGTTAATAAATGGCCCGAAATGGCTAAAACCAAAATGATTCTTCTTTCCGAAACCTCTTTGATGTTTCAATTAATATCTATGGCACCCAGATTAATCCATTATCTACACCTTGCATTTCAGTTCCGTGGCAAATAACTCATATCATGGTTTGAAGTGCAAAGTAAGCAAACCCACAGACATCAACTTTATCTTATCGGAGTGTCAGCTTACAGCATATAAGGTGTGGATTTAATGTCCACAAATCTCTTTTGAACATGTACAAGCGAAAAATAATAATTGAAGTGTCAGAATACCTTGCACATTTCATTTAGGCTAGACGTAACACCTTGGTGTCTTTTTTGGAGAGGTATTGACTCAATAGTGCCCATAAGGTTTGGAAAGAATATTGGGCCGCCTGGCCGGTCATTCCAGTTCTAATGGTAGCCCTGACTCTGCACAAGTTTTTCATAGTTTAGCGATGAGCTTCATTACTATATAGCACAAACGTATGGCTGCCATGAGAACGGTGCAGATCACACCCTGGAAAAATCATAAAGAGAAAAAAATCTGCCCGATTCCCATTGAAATGAGTGGGACAGTTCGGGGGTGTTTTTTTTTAGGCAGATTTTGAGACAGATTCTCCCTCAATAATCCACCTGCAAATAACTCACTGCGAATTTACCCTTAGACAGCTGTATATTTAGGGTATATTTCAATCCTTTTGCTTGCATGTTTGGGTGGTATGTTGCTGTTTTTTCCAGGTTGCCCTTGCATCAGTCCTTTTACTTGCATGTTTTGAGCTTCATCGCCTTGCTCCTCCAACTTTTCCTACTTGTCTGTGGGAGTGTCTAAACCAGTGGTTCTTAAACGGGGTTCGATCGAACCCTAGGCCCTATGCACGGTTCATTTTGTGTACCAGTAAAAAAACATATACCTATGTCTTGAATTTGGAAAAAAATCATATTTGATTTATCACTAAAGAAGGGTTCGGTGAATGTGCATATGAAACTGGTGGGTTCGGTACCTCAAACAAGGTTAAGAACCACTGGTTTAAACATTTCAAGAATGTCTGGCAAATTTCTTTAATAAAATCTATCATTTTGGAAATTTGTCATGTGTATAACATAAGTTATGTTACTGGGCCCTATTCACCATGAAATCCCTGACAATCCCTGTGTGTTTTATTCTTGTTACTGTATAATCAGCGAGTATTCTGCCCATTAAGGGAAAGAAACTGCAGCTGCATCCCCCTCCTCCAACTTCTGCTTCTTGTCTGGGGAAATTTCTGAACATTTCAAGAAAGTTTAGCATCACAAGAAAAGTACATTTCTTTCATAAATTTTTGGTTTGGAAAATTTGTCATAATGTGGCAGAAGTTTTTTTTGTACTGGGCTCTAGCCACCATCGAGCACCTGCCAAGCCTTTACAAAATCTATGTAAGTTTTATTCTCTAGGTTTGTTACTGTACTTTCAGTGAGAATTTTTCACCACCTCCACCAAGTCTAGTTCTTTGCATCATTTAACAAAAGTTGTTCTACTGATTCTGACACAGTTGGAAATTTTTCTCTAGCCCCCACCCTTCTTGTGCAATATGAGGCATTCCTTGGAGCCTCATATGCCGTTTAGACCCTGTACTGTCAAGTGAACAGGGTCAGGCAGGAGCAGGCAAGGGATGTGATTCTGAGCTTGGAGTCAAGCCCCTTGCCTGCTCCTGCCTCACCTAACAGTACAGAACCTAAGTCATATGTCAGGCACTAGGAATGTTTGGAGCTAGAGAAAAATTCCAACTGTGTCGGAGCCAGTGGAGTGGCAGCTATTAAATGATGTAAAGAACTAGACCTGTTGGAAATGGTGAAAGGTCATCTTTAAGAAAAAAGATACTGAAGCCGCATCCCCCTCTTCCCCCAGTTCCTGCTTCTTGTCTGGGAAAGTTTCTCTGGAGCTAGAGAAAAAAATTCCAACTGTGTCGGAGTCAGTGGAGCAACAGCTATTAAATGATGTAAAGAGATGGACCTGTTGGAGATGGTGAAAGGTCCTCTTTAAGAGAAAGATACTGAAGCTGCATCCCCCTCTTCCCCCAATTTCTGATTCCTGTATGGGGAAGTTTCTCTGGAGCTAGAGCAATAAATTCCAACTGTGTTGGAGTCAGTGGAGCGTCAGGTATTAAATGATGAAAAGAACTAGACTTGTTGGAGGTGGTGAAGTCCTCTTTAAGAGAAAGATACTGAAGCCGCATCCCTCTCTTCCCCCAATTTCTGCTTCTTGTATGGGGACGTTTCTCTGGAGCTAGAGCAATAAATTCCAACTGTGTTGGAGTCAGTGGAGCGTCAGGTATTAAATGATGAAAAGAACTAGACTTGTTGGAGGTGGTGAAAGATACTGAAGCCGCATCCCCCGCTTCCCCTAATTGTTGCCTGTCTGGGAAATCTCTAACCATTTCAAGAAAGTCTAGCACCTCCAGAAACGTAAATTTCTTGATAAAGAAAATAAGTCACGTGTATAATGTAAAGTTTTAGTTACTGGGCCTTGTCCACCATAGAGCCCCTGCCAAACCTTTACACAACCTATGTACGTTGTATTCCCCAAGCTTGTTACTGTACATTTGGCGAGCGTTCTGCCCATTTGTTTGAAAAGCTCTAAAATATATATGAACTAATAAAGCCGTCTGTATAATGGTAAGGATGTTATTGCACGGCTAAGTGCTCTCATTTAATTACATTTCCAATATATGTTGCGATATGTGACAGAACATTAAGGCTTTGATGGGGTAAATATAATCTTTGTCTGCCTGATTGAGATGAGCTTTGAACAGTGTGTTCTAGGGGAGAGCATGTCTGATGTTCAGAGAAGAAATTCTGCTTTCTTCTTCTCTCTGCAGTTCACAGAGCGGCATCTGAGGTCGAATCCGCACTTTAGCAAACTCCCCGCATCTCTTAGCTTCTTTTGAAACTGCATCTCTCCGCGTCCATTTTTTTTTCCCTTCTTTTTTAGAAAAGCACTGAGAGTTGCAAGCTATCCCTTCTCCCCCCTCGGCTGATGTCTTGCTGAGACGTCGCCTGTTCTGACCTTGCTTAGAAGTGAATACTGCACAATGATCCTCAGCACTCTGCAAGATTGACAAATTATAGGGTGAAAAGTAGCGATCAGTCTTTCTATTGTAGTAACCCACCTTTTTATTTCTAATGCTTCCAACCTCCAATTTACAGGAGAAGTGGCTCCGAGCAAAGCATTCCTGTGACAGCTTTCTGCCCTGACTACTGAGTACCATCCCAGGAGATAGATGGCATGCTTTATCTGTGCTTATCCACAGTACAATTACCATTCACATCTGTGATACAAAACCCTGTCATATAAGGGGGGCATTCCTTATATATGCAGCTTGCTCGGGGATAGTTGTCTCATCATATTGAAGGCTATATTTGTATGCCATTCATACCGTATTTCAGCTCTTGATAATCGAATGTCTACCTGATCTGTATACATAGATTGTAGGAACGTTTCAATCATCTGTTCATAATCTATAAGGAATTACTGTTGCTAAATTACGCATGAAGATCAAAGAAAAGGGAGTCACTAGTTGTTGTAGCTCGTTGGCTCCAGATATTCGGAAAAATGCCACTAATACCTATTGGACTTGTATCAATGAGTCTGTATTCCCAATGTCCAAGGTTCTTAAAAGGAGAATTATCCACGTTGATGTATCTTTCCCAGTCGAGAACTACTGACTTGCCCTAAATAAATAAGCCCCTATTAATTTGATTATATAAGGCTTGCTTCACATTAAAAATGTATTAAGGAGGTTTGCTATTGCTGGCATGGTATTTCTTAGTCCACATTCATACTGTACCCAGTGATGAGAATGATGTCACAGGACGAGTAAATCCAGTCAATATGAGATTTATTATACCTTGTACGCCAGTTTTTCTGGTATACAAGGCATAAAATTTTTTGATATTTTTGAGCAAATTGGCACTTTGCACAAAAAAATGTAGACCTTTTTTTACTTACATGTCACCACTTGGCCATCAGCACCGCTAGATTTACCATCATTTATGCCAGAAATCTAGTATAAATGAACTAGCTCATCTCATTTATGAGAAACGTGCATCTTGTTGTATATATGGTGCACTCTTCGCTGGCTCTGGGGCTATGAAGACTGGCGTGACTAATTCCTGTGTTCATAAGTCTTCCCCATCATGGAAGTCAGATTTGCATATTCTTCCCATGTTCCTTTGCAGTGGAGCGCTCATGGCTTCATAAGACTCCACACACCTATATGGTGGTCTCTTCCTATGGAGTGACGATATCCCCTTAACCCAGTCTAAGCCTCTCACCTCTGCCAGATCAGTCCTCTCTGCGCCAAGCTGACGAGATGCAAGTACATCAAAACAGCTGTCCTTGGCTGAGAAGACTGTATCTGGTATAATCCCAACATCATTGCAAACAAAGGCCTCTGAGAAGGTTGGTATGATGTTAAATTGAGCGCCCTGTATAAGCTTGCTTGACTGAGACTCTGTCTTCCTAATTACATCATGGAAGACAGACTTGCACATTCTCAGTCAGCGCCCTCTATTGGTGTGCATACTTGAGGCACTGGCATCATAATTACATCATGGAAGTCAGATTTGCATATTCTTCCAATAAGTCTTCCCCAGTGATACCGCAGCAAAAACATAATGCATGTAATCATGATATAATTGCTTCATAATGCAACTGATAATCACAGTGTTGCAAAAAGAAAATGCTATGAGTATTGTGAGAAGGTGACAGGCAAAATGCTGGAGTCCCGCTATATCAGCCCTAGATTCCTGATTTATGTGTGGTCTGGTGTGGGTCTGGAATATGCCTCAGCCCAGGTGTGGGTCATAGGCTTGTTACTGGCCCATAAGAGGTTGCAAAGCCTGCACTTCAGGGCAGATCTAGGAGGAGAGGAAGTGCCTGGGTCTGTCCTGACACTGAGAGCCTTGTGATACAGAATAGTGGTTTTTTGGTCAATTCATGTGACTGGTAGTAAGCCACATGTACAGTTAGCACTTTTCTGTTTAGTTAGTGCTCAGACGAGCAGGATTTTGGTTTTACGTTATTTTGCCTGAAAGTTAAGGCTGTATTTTATTTTGCTCATTTTTGTGCTTGACGCAAAGATTTATTTATTTTGCTGTTTTTATTATATAAACCTCTTTGCTGCAAAATTAGTGTTCCTGTCTCTGACTGGTTGGGTCTGCACCACTGCTTCTACCGAGCTACCTTCCCCACATTATATTAAATTTGGGTTGAATTAATTTATATGATATGTTGAGGTTAGAGCTTTATTTCAAACCATTATAGTTTTAGGAAATTGGTATTTTAAACACAAGATTAGTTTTCTGGCCAGAAAAGTCATAGAGACTGTTATTGAATTACATCTTACCATGGTCTCCGAGCAGAGTTTTCTAAAGACTTTACAACATCAGTTGAAAAATTTTATTATTTACTTACATATAATTGTTATAATCTCTTAATTCTAGGGACTACTGAGACCGATAAATAGGCCTCAATGGTCACTTGCGGCACATTGTGTGCTGATGTTTGTGACCAACCATCATGAGTTAACCTCTAAGGCCCATTTGTAGGCCTCAGTGGACCTCTCGCTTGTTGACAGCATCAAGGGGGCCGTAAGAGGTCTGAATCAAATAGGGACTGAACCAGATGCCATGATGGACCCAGGGAGAGTTAAGACTGTTTGTTATATTTATGTATCTCCCCTTGTCCACCATTTATTATACTCTGTAGTTTGAAGAGACCCTAGAGTATAATAATATCAGTTCTAGTTCAGACTGAAGAAGTTTGACCTGAAACAAAACTGCTGGACGAACCTTGTGGATATTTTCGAGATGAATTATGCGAGGTTTGCCCAATGCCATTTTAAAATTCTACATTCAGAATTATGGCGTTGCGAGAGAGAGGTTCCCTATTACTGGCCACATATTTTCTTGGGTTGTTTTGAATATCCTGAAGAAGCACAGTGTAACATCTCTGCATGTTCGGGTCTCTATGCCATCCTCTGCTTGCATGCTGCAGCACAGGAGGCGTGCTCAATTTGAGTCTTTGCTTAGAGTTTTTTTGTTGCTCTGCAAGAACACTTTCCTATTCCCTCATCTTGGTAATTGATTTACCACAACACCCATCATCTTCACCTTGGTTTCCTTCTGCCCCTCTAATAGTTAATATTATCCTTACTAGTGTGATTGACAGCCTGTCTTCCTATCAGTTCTGTGGTAGGTTCTTCCTTCCTATTCATTCTTTGCTCACATTCACATTGGTGCTTGCTATTGCCTTGTGCTTGCTTGCTGTACTCTCACTGATTTGTTACCTGTACTCATATTATTGATCTCTGGCTTTACCTTTGACTATTCTCTTGGATCTCGTTTCTGTACTGCGTTGCTCAACTGTTACTGACCCTTTGGCTAGCTGACCTCCCTTTTGTTGTTATTTGTCTTGTCTGCATTCTGTATCATCACATATATCTCGGAAGGGCTTGTCGACCAGTTGTCGCCTCTCGCATAGGACAGTCAAGCAGGAAGGGATGGGGGGTTCAGCTTAGGGCTCACTGTCTTGTCATGCCCCTCCCCCTAGACTTCACCAGCAGCTACTGAGTTGGTGCTCCTCTAACAATTCCATAACACACAGCTTCAGATGAGCTCTTCCTCCTGCTTTCTTCTCTTTTAATGGCTGCTTTGAATAGTCACATATACTATACTGTGCTGTGAGCTGCTGTAGACTATATCCTCCTTCTCTACTGTGCTGTGAGCTCCTGTAGACTATATTCCTCTACACCAGGGGTGCCCAATACGTCGATCGTGATCTACTGGTCGATCACAATGGACATATGGGTCGATCGCGGGATGCAGCCAGGGATCCCTGGTGTCTGCTTGTTCACAGTGCAGGCTGAGAGTCATCTATGGCTGCCGCAGCCCCAGCCTACCAGTGTCCAGAGATAGCTGTCAGCCTGCGCTGTGAGCAAGCAGACAGCGGGGATCCCTGGGCGGCCACAGAACACCACTGTCTCCTGCTCTCATGCTCCGCACGGCCCCACCCACAGACACGCCCCGTCCCGGCCGCAGGCCCTCCCCGGCCCCGCCCACAAGAAGTGGGTAGTAGATCTTTCGACTTGGTCATGTAATACAGTAGCTCCAGTGGCGTAACTACCGTGGTAGCAGCAGTAGCAGCTGCCACAGGGCCCGGGACATTAGGGGCCCGGTGGCAGCCGCTACCG
This sequence comes from Leptodactylus fuscus, assembly GCF_031893055.1. Taxonomy (NCBI): domain Eukaryota; kingdom Metazoa; phylum Chordata; class Amphibia; order Anura; family Leptodactylidae; genus Leptodactylus; species Leptodactylus fuscus. The sequence continues at coordinate 39,177,272 of NC_134266.1, read as the reverse complement.
CTGCGTTTTTTGTTTTTTTTAATAGGCCGTTACCGGCTGGAGTTACTCCAGCCGCTAACGGGCCCTATATACTTACCGATCCTGGCAGGGGCCGGGATCGGTGACACTGCGGGCCCCACAAGCACTATTATACTCGGGGGTCAAAGGTTCGCCACGGGGCCCCGCCATTCCTAGTTACGCCACTGAGTAGCTCACATGCTGACAAAGTGTGAGCACCCCTGCTCTACACCATGCTGTGACCTGCTGTAGACTATATACTCCTATACTGTGCTGTGACCTGCTATAGACTATATACTCCTATACTGTGCTGTGACCTGCTGTAGACTATCTACTCCTATACTGTGCTGTGACCTGCTATAGACTATATACTCCTATACTGTGCTGTGAGCTGCTGTAGACTATATCCTCATATACTGTGCTGTGACCTGCTATAGACTATATACTCCTATACTGTGCTGTGAGCTGCTGTAGACTATCTACTCCTATACTGTGCTGTGACCTGCTATAGACTATATACTCCTATACTGTGCTGTGACCTGCTGTAGACTATATCCTCTACACTGTGCTGTGAGCTGCTGTAGACTATATCCCCCTACACTGTGCTGTGAGTTGCTGTAGATCATATTCCTCCTATATTGCGCTGTGAGCTCATGTAGACTATATTCCCACCACACTGTACTGTGGTCTGGCTCAGCAATGATCACTCACAGAATTGATATTAGGTGCACATTTTAGAGAGGAGCAGAAAAGGGGTTCAGTCCAACCTCTCTGATGCATTTTGGACAGAATGGAACAGAACAGCTCGCAGTGTATATAAATAGATGCACGATACAGAAGAAAAATACAGAGGAAAAATGTTACAACATTTTAAGAAAAATCAATTGTAGATTTGTGTTATTTCATAAAATACAAATAATGGGGAAAACGTTTTGCAAAGATTTCCATATCTTTTAAAAATTGCAGTTTTTGTAAGTGTTGCGATAGACTGACAACCACTTACTCGATGGTAATTGTTGTATTCTTAGCCTTTAAATGGCTACCCAGGGAGGGCATCCATTTTTCTTTTGGCCTACTATGCACTAGTGTGACTTTGAAGGACCACCGTTTTGTGCGCTCCGTTTATATAATTGACATCCACACACGCCGACCTTTTAAACTTTCCCTCACAAAGGCCATCGAAATTAGCAATTTCTACAATGAGCCGCTAACAATGCAAAGATAGGTTGCAACAATGCAAAGACAAATCTCCGCTTTTCAGTTTCTGCAAAGACGGCTGCGCTGATTGACTACAATAATCACAGCAAATGCCCTTTACAGTATTGTCTCAGCAGATAACACTAGTATACATTAACTCCAGCTGTCTGCGCTTGCTTCTTGCTATTCAGATGGGAACGCTCTTTGTTGCTGGGAACTCTTCTCAAAACGCTTCTTGTCTCCCCACTGCCAGTGTTTTATCAACGTCACCTTATATCCTGCATTATTTGTGTGGCTGGATTTACAAAGCGGTTTCAACGCGATTAGCTCCGTACGAGAAAATAATATGGCAATTAAAAATAAAACGTGATCACTGCGCCTTTTATGTTGAGAGTGGATCTCCCTCCTGCCTCATTCTGGCAGATGATAGAGGAGAAAGTACCTAATCTGGTATCTGTCCATGTTGGAAATGCTTTATGCTTCCCATTAGAACTCAGTCTGTCTCATGCGTATCGCACCGCCAGGGCAAAAATGCTTTTCTTCCCTCTGGTGCAGTCTGCCTGTGCAGCGTATAAATATTATTGATCCCTGTGTTTAATACACTAATGAAAGCCACTGCTATTGACTTTGTAATTAATACGCCGTCTCGGAGTAAAGTTTGTCAGAAGGACTACGTAGGAAAGCAGTTTAGACTGTGTTACGGAAAAATAGAAGCGATTTGCCGCACTGTCCTGAAGTGGACCTCTTACTCTGGTTCTCCCAGGAGAAGCCACTTCCCTGGCTAACTGCAGACAGATTGAAGGATAAGCTATCATTGCTTCAGACGGAGACTCAGACATGGCTCCTTGTGGTGTTTTTACTTAAAAAAGAAAAATCTATATGGAAGCGTCAGATATGTTAGATATCTGGAGGTTTTTCCCAAACTCTTATTAATAGGCTATTTTCTATGGTATGACGGTATGACCATATCACGAGAAAGATTATTCTGTTTTATTGGAAGTGATATTGGTGATTTTTTTGATTTTTTTTTTTTTTTTTTTTGCAGTTCTTGACACAAGGCCAAACTGTAAGTTGTCCATATTGTTCTAGAAGTAAACGCTCCATATCTACAGTCTCACAGCACAATGCGCCAGTGATAACTACTGCCCAAGTATAGCTGGTAAGATAGAACAGGCTTTAGGCCTTCCTACCTATATTTATAATATTAAATCAAGGTCCCCGTACACGCAAGGTGACAGCTCTCTCTCCCAGCTTCACGTTGACACTGATTGGCCGAGCATGCATGTGTTTTCAACAGGGAGAGGAGTGTAATCCACTGCAGATTATTTCCCAGGGAATCAAGGGATCGGGTAGGATGAGATGTAAAGGGGTTGCCTTTTCAAAATTGATGGGCAACTGTTACGATAAGCCAATAATTTAAGATTGGTGAGTGTCCAACGGTCAGGACTCCCTGCTGATCAAAGGTGTCCCTAGGAGCTTAGTTCCCACATTGTTTACATGCTGGAAATTGCCCTAAACTTTACCTGTGTTAGTGATAACAGTATATGTGGGTACTGGAGTAGTGTCCCGTAGACTTGACTACGACACCATCGCAGTGCCCATAGATTATGCATTTTAGCATTTAAGACACTCAAAAATGTACCTTTTTTTAGTGAAAGGTACTAGCCCCATGATTTGTTAGATACAGTCTTGGTGATATCATACACGGTCTACCAATATGTATTTAAGATAAGATAAGATAAGATAAGATAATCCTTTAATAGTCCCACCTTGGGGAAATTTCAGCGTGTTACAGCAGCATAGTAATACAGATACAGGATAATACAGAGTAATATGTTACAGACTAGACACAGATAAGCTGAGAAGAGAAGATATACTAGGAGTCCATGGCAGCTAAGGAAAAACAGAAGAGAAAGAGGAAGACCTCATGGTCATCCTCATAATCATTAGTTCTCTGTGCGGAGTGCTCTTCGTTTGGTCTGATGTAGATTATACAGCCTGGTCGCAGTTGGAAGGAAGGACCTGCGATAGCGCTCCTTCTCACACTTGGGGTGAAGCAGACGGTCGCTTACAGTGCTGCCAAGTCCCATCAGGGTCCCATACATGGGGTGGGATTTGTTCTCCTGCATGGAGGTCACCACAGACAGTATCCTTCTGTCACCCACCACCTGTACTGGGTCCAAGGGGCTCCCCAGGACAGAGCTGGCCCTCCTGATCAGCCTGTCAAGTCTATTTCTGTCCCTGGTTGATATACTGCTTCCCCAGCAGGCCACACCGAAAAAAGATGGCTGAGGCAACCACAGAGTTGAAGAAGGCCCTAAGAAGTGTCCCCCGGACTCCGAAGGCCCTCAGCCTCCTGAGCAGGTAGAGTCTGCTGTGGCCCTTTCTGTGCAGCGCCTCCAGGTGATCAGCCCAGTCTAGTTTATTATTGAGGAGCACGCCCAGGTACTTATAGGTCCTGACTATCTCAATACATGTTCCTTGGATCTCCACCGGGGTCGGAGCACCTCTCCGTTTACTAAAGTCCACCACCATCTCCTTGGTCTTCCCAGCATTAATCCTGAGCTGGTTCTGCTGGCACCATTCAACAAAATCCCGGTTTAAGTCTCTGTATTCCCTATCATCGCCATCAGTGATAAGACCGACTATAGCAGAGTCATCGGAGTACTTCTGTAAGTAACAGCTGGATGAGTTGTGCCTGAAGTCAGCAGTGTACAGTGTGAAGAGGAATGGGGCAAGAACTGTACCTTGAGGTGCCCCCGTACTACAGATCACAGTGTCAGACACACAGTCCTGGGCTCTCACATACTGGCCACCTGTGGTAGAATAGAAAAACAACATTTATTCCTATACAATAGTCGGTAGGCCCAGCAGATGCTTCCTTACGGATGCAATTGATGGACACAATACTCCCAGATGCCTGGTGAAACTCCTGGTGTATGTGAGCCATCGGTTGGGTGCGGTTTCTCTGGCCAGCACTCGTCGGTCTCTATCTTCCCTTTTCGGGGGTCTGCTGACTCGGGGCACATTCCAACAATCACCATTCACCTTCCACTTTGTAATCATATAGGCCACTGTTGATTTTGGGTAATTCCATTCGCTTGCTATGTCCCTTAAGGATGGACCATTTCTGTGGTACCCCACAATTACCCCTTTCTCAAAATCGGACAACTCTGCACTTCATGGCATCTTGCATATGACTAATGCCAATGCTGTTTCCTATTTAACGGTGGAAGGCGTAACATACATCACGACAGATATCTTCATTTGCATGGGTGTCCAAATACTTATTGGTAGACAGTGTAGAAAGCAATGGTTTTGTAGTAAAATTTGCCCATTTTGATGCTTTATAGAAGCAACAGACTGATGTTTTTTGGAAGACAAGTTTGTTGCTTGACTTAAAAAAAAAAAAAAAAAAAGCCACCAAATATTTTCCCTATAGTGGAAACAAAAGTGAAATCAAAATGTTTTTTTTTTTTTTTTTTATGGCACCAACAGTGGACTATTGTGGAATGTGATGGCAGGGCCATTTTAATACATTGGTGGGCCCTATGCAAAGATTTCAGAAGTGGGCCCATATCACCACCACCTAGAAATACCAGACCTGCATAAATTATAATGCTCCCTCAATGTCCCCCACCTGGTATAACGCCACTTAGTGGTTCTCCCTAGTGGAGGAGGTGGAGTGCAGGCTGAGTGAGGTGGACTGGGAGCGGGCAGAGACCACCTGGGTATGTGTGATTGGCGGTTGCAGTAGTTTCCCTGAACGCTGCAGTATGCTGGGTGGGCAACCTATCCTGATAATATTCTAATTTTTTTTCTTTTGGGAAGCGGGGAAAAATTCTCCCATTTTGTCATTATAGTAAGGGTCTACAGTGGGGAAAACAAGTATTTGTTACACAGGCGATTTTGCAGGTTTTCCCACCTACAAACAATGGAGAGGTCTGTGATTTTTATTGTAGGTACACTCAACTGTGAGAGACTGACTCCAAAAAAAAAAAATCCCAGAAAATCACATTGTATGATCTTAAATAATTAATTTTCATTTTATTACATGAAATAAGTATTTCATACATTGAAAAAAAAGAACTTAATATTTGATGCAGAAACATTTGTTTGCAATTCCAGAGGTCAGACGTTTCCTGTAGTTCTTGACCAAGTTTGCTCACACTGCAGCAGGGACTTTGGTCTACTCCTCCATACAGATCTTCTCCACATCTGTCAGGTTTCGGGGCTGTCACTGGGCTACATTGAGTTTCAAGATTACAAGATTTTCGATTGGGTTCAGGTCTGCAGACTGGCTAGGCCACTCCAGGACCTTGAAATGCTTCTTACAAAGCCATTCCTTAGTTGCCCTGGCCGTGTGTTTCAGATCATTGTCATACTGGAAGACCCAGCCTTGACCTATCTTCACTGCTCTTACTGAGAGAAGGAGGTTGTTGGCTAAAATCTAGATATACAGATACATGACCCCCTCCATTCTCCCTTCAATACGGTGCAGTCGTCCTGACTGCGACAAAAGTTGTCGCCTTCTCACCAAGCTGCTTGCCTGTTGTTCTGTAGCACATCCCAGCCATGGAAAGGTCTACGAGTACAGTTCTGTCCCTGGTGTCTTTAGATAGTTCTATGGTCTTGGCCATGGTGGAGAGGTTGAAGTTTGAGTGTGTGTGAACAGGCATCTATTATACAGGTAACATTTTTAATCAGTAGCAATTAATACAGGCAATAAGAGCAGAGGAGGAAAATCTAACAAGTCTGAGAGAGCCAGAATTGCAGACTTGTGAGAGCCAATAAAATGCTAATTAATTATTTAAAGAGGACCTTTCATGGTTTGGGCACAGGCAGTTCTATATACTGCTGGAAAGCCGATCTGTGCCCCAGGTAAAGCGCTATCGGTCCCGGTACCGTAGATCTTTACAGTCAGAAGGGCGTTCCTGACATTCAGCCAAGAACGTCCTTCTCCACAGCAGTGCCTATCATGCTGTACTGTGTGAGCAGGAAGGAACGCCCCCTCTTCTGCTCACAGTGCTCGTCCATAGACGAGTATTATCAGGAGGGGAGGGGGGCGTTCCTCCCCGCTCACACTGTACAGCGCGATATACACTGCTGTGGAGAAGGACGTTCTTGGCTGAATGTCAGGAACGCCCTTCTGACTGTAAAGATCTACGGTACCGGGACCGTAGATGACCTCTGACCTCTCCATGCTTTGTAGGGGAGAAAACTTGCAAAATCACCTGTGAATCAAATACTTATTGTCCCCACTGTACATGCATGTAACTATACACTAATGCAGTACAAATTCCATATCTATACATATGCCAAATATTCATATACCGTACACTTACTGAATAATGTACAGATATGAAATAGAAAGGTAAATAGAGATAGATATGAAGTTCATACTGTATATCATAGATATATAGATAGTATTTTCTCTGCCCATCACTTCTGAGCAATAAGTACTGTTAATTTTGGTGCCTAATATGTTACTTAGGCTCTGAACTACACAGATGAGCAGTATCAAACGGGAGCAGGTAACTGGGCTTGATTCAGACCTCCAGTAAGAGGTAGACAGAGTCATAGCTCAGAATCACACCCCTTATCTGCTCCTCCCTGACAGTACAGAGACCATACAGCGTCTCAGGCACCAAAACTAACAGCACTTATTGTTGGGGAATGGTGGGGGCTAGAGAAAAAATTCCAACTATGCTGGAATCAGTGGAGCAGTACCCCTTATGCCAGTTAACTAGTAGGACGAAGGTTACATTGTATTTGGTTGCTTTGGCCAATATGGCTACTTCTTATGTTAGATCATCTGGATAAATTTCCCCTATGGACTCATGTAGGTTAAACGTCTATAGTAACAGTTGATAAGTTCAGCCCAAAGTACCTGCCAGCTGTTTTTCTGGTCTGTTCAGTCTCATGAGAAGTCCTGAGGTTTGGTTCACACTAGCGCTTGTATTCCGTCCACAAGGAGTCCGCATGGAGACCCCCCTGGACGGAATGCAATCGCAATTGCAAGCGATGTGCTTGCAAAGCACATGGAGCTCATAGACTGAATGAATTGTGCGGGCAGTACGCGGCAAGCACACAGAGCCCATTATAGTCTATGGGCTCCGTGTGCTTAACTGCACAGCACTTGCATTAGCGTTGGTATTCCGTTCGGGGGGTCTCCGTGCGGACTCCTTGCGGACTGAATACAAGCGCTAGTGTGAACCAACCCTAATCCCATTGTTGAATTAGTTGAGGATATAGTACAATGGTTGTGTTGCTGATGGAGTTAACTCTAGAGTTTTCGTTCTTCTGCAGGTTTAATCTGTTTAGTTTTACAGTGTTGAACAATTTTTCATAAGGAGTTATTTACATCCTCAATTCTGATGCTAAGAATATCCATTTTCTTTTTTCTTACTTTGAGGCATTTTATTCTAATTCTCCTTCTCCCCAGTGTATCTACATAGTAATTGGAGGAGCGTCTGTTACCATTAAAATGACAGCTTTCACAGATAACATAACTGATGCTCAGATGAGTTAGTTAGAACATCTACAAATTAACCACTGCTGAATTTCAGACATCTTATTATTTTTTTAGCCTGATTCTAAATATCACCATCTCTCCTGTGGAGGAGAAAAATGTCTAACATATTAAAGTAATATTTTTCTTATATAACAACACAGACTGAATACAACCCTAACCGAATTAGTGAACTATATTTATTGTTGTAACGTAACCACTAACAGTAGATGTGTGATGGATCCATTTACCCAATTTATTCTGTAGATATTTATTTTTCCTAGTTACCGATAAATTGATAGAAACAAAAGAAAAAATGCGTCGGTGCTGAGAATAAATGTAATTATCATTAGAGAAATTACATATTATGTACATCACTATTCATATAAAAAGTAAATGGGAAATGTTACAAGTTTCACACCAGCCAACGGGGTGCACAAGTAGACTTATACTAACTTCTTCCCGCGACTTCGTCTGCGTGTTGTTGGCGTCGATGAGCTGCCTATATTCAGCAAATTGCCGCTGTCGATGATCTGCTTGCCCCAGTGTTTTGGGCGCTCTGAAGCTGTCCTGCTGCTGAACTTGTTCCTCTCGTCAATCCTGTGATTGTTCTGGCATCTCAGCAGCTGGATGGGATGCCTTATAATGAGCATGTTGTTGGTGTCGATGATCTGCCTGCTTAGATGTTTCAGCAGCTGTCAAGCTGTCCTACCACTGAATTCATTGCTTGCACCATGCCTGTGATTGCTCCGGCATCTCAGCAGCTCGCTGGGATGCCATATAATGAGTGTGTTGTTGCTCCGCCTGCTCCGGGGTTTTGGCTGCTCTAAGAGTTTCTTGACGCCTAGCTTGCTCAATCCTCTTGAACTCCACTTGAGGAGAACTATGTTGACTTCCAGCTACCTTCATAGCTCTCGTTGTTTTAGAATTTTGCGAAAACTTAGATTTTCTTTTTCTCGGCATGTTTAAAATTGGCAATCTGCAATTTTGGATTAAAGGGGTTTCCCATGTCAGTGTCTCAGCACTGAAGCAGATCAGATAATATGCAAATACTTGTAAACAATGGACTCAGTGTTATCTGTGTGTTTACATACAGAGATAACAGACCAGGCTTCATCAGCCAACTCCAATTAGTTGTTTCTCCTGCTGGCAAAAGCAGTTTAATATAGTATATGAACATAAATTCATAACAGTCGTGAAGCCATGTCATTTACCGGGATAAAAAGTATCCCGTGTGTTAATCAAGGTTACAAATTATTTTATTATTATTATTGTTTATTTATATAGCACCATTAATTGCATGGTGCTTTACATTTGGGGGTTACATACAGTACACAAAATATACAGATAGATATAAAACTAACAATGACCGACTGGCACAGTGGGGTAGAGGGCCCTGCCCGCAAGGGCTTACAATCTATGAGGGAAGGGGGGGTAGAGACAGAAGGAGAGGGGGAGACTGTTCAGATGGTGGTGTGGTAGCAGTGGTGTTATAGGAGGTTGTAGGCCTTCCTGAATAGGTGAGTCTTCAGGGCCTTCTTGAAGCCTGTGATTGTGGGGGTCAGCCTTATGTGTCTTGGTAAGGAGTTCCAGAGTATAGGGAATGCACGGGAGAAATCTTGGAGATGGTTGTGTGAGGAGTGGATGAGAGTAGGGCAGAGTAGGAGGTCATTAGAGGATCTGAGGTTATGTGTGGGCAGGTAGCGGGAGATGAGGTCAGAGATATATGGAGGGGACAGGTTGTAGATCACTTTGTATGTTAACGTTAGTAGCTTGAACTCAATTCGCTGGGTTATGGGTAGCCAGTGGAGGGACTGGCAGAGGGGAGTAGCCGATGAAGATCGGGGGGTGAGGTGAATTAAGCGAGCAGCGCAGTTTAAGGTGGACTGGAGGGGGGTGAGGGTGTTAGCTGGGAGTCCATGGAGAAGGGTGTTGCAGTAGTCTAAGTGGGAGATTATGAGGGCCTGGGCGAGCATCTTAGTAGTTTCAGGGGTGAGGAAGGAGCGGATTCGGTGGATGTTCTTGAGTTGGAGGCGGCAGGAAGTGTTGAGGGTTTGAACGTGTGACTTGAAGGATAGGTCGGGGTCCAGTGTTACCCCAAGGCATCGGGCCTGTAGGACAGTGTGGTTCCATTGACTTTGATAGATGGGTCACTTGGAGGGGCCATACGGGGTGGGGCAAAGTTGATGAATTCTGTTTTCTCCATGTTGAATTTGAGAAAGCAGGAGGAGAGGAAGGAGGATACAGCCGTTAAACAATCTGGAATTCTGGCCAGCAGAGAGGTAATGTCTGGTCCAGAGATGTATATTTGGGTGTAATCAGCATAGCAATGGTATTGAAAACTGTGAGATTCTGAGTTGGCCCAGGCCAAGGGTGTAGATGGAGAACAAGAGGGGTCCTAGGATGGAGCCTTGGGGGACACCTACAGAGAGAGGGCGAGGTGAGGAGGTGGTGTGCAAGTGGGAGATGCTGAATATGCAGTCGGTGAGGTATGAGGAGTTCCAGGAAAGGGCCAGGTCTGAGATACCAAGGGATGAGATTATTTCTAACAGGAGGGAGTGGTCAACTATATCAAAGGCAGAGGAGAGGTCGAGGAGGAGGAGGACAGAGTAGTGGCGCTTGGCCTTGGCGGTTAGCAGATCATTAGGGACTTTTCTTAGGGCAGTTTCAGTGGGGTGACGGGGTCTGAAGCCTGACTGTAGTCTGTCAAAGAGCAGGTTGGACGAGAGATAGGAAGAGAGTTCTGAGTGGACGTGTTGCTCAAGCAGTTTTGAGGCGTACGGGAGCAGTGAGATGGGACAATAGTTGGCTGGGGAGGACGGGTCGAGGGACAGTTTATCTATGTGCCAAATTTCATCCAAATCCATTCAGCTGTTTTTCTGTGATTGAGTAACAAACATACAAACCTTCACATTTATATAGACTTATATTAACTGTAATCTCTTTTTAGCTTAGTTGTGTAGACTAGATCAGGGTCAACAGAGTCATCTTATTATCATAAGAAGGCAAGGGGTATAAAGGCTTTCCACTTTTCCTCCTGTAGCAGCATTCCTGCCCCTCCGACAATCCCACCTATATTCTCCCCTCCCCTGTATTTCAACCCTCCTGCCTGTACTGGTAGCTGCATTCATCACATCCACCTGAAGTGGTTTGCGATTTACAAGACAGAATGACAGATTTCATTTTAACTAGATCGGTGTCTTGCAGATGCCAATCTAGTTAACGGTGAAGCTTTTATTAGTAGTCTGAGGCAGCCTAGGAGTAGAACAGAAGCCTAGACTGCGTGCGTACCATTAGGTAAAGTTACCTGCAGAATGATGTACCTGACGGGACGCACGTAGACCAGCGCCACTCCATGCCGCTTCTCCTGGTAGTGCCGCCTCCTTCGCCTCATTAAGGGTGCGCCCCTGTATTCTATTCATAGTTATGCAGGTGAGAACCAGACATTTTGATTTTATATCTACCATTAATATCTACCATTAATATTAACGACCTCTGTCCTGCTTTCTCTTCTATTCCACCAGAAACCTAAGTCATAGCGTGTCTTCATCTAGTACATGTGCTAGGAAACACACTTGGCACAAAAATATGCCAAAAGAATGGCTGCCGTATACTTGTAGTCAGTATATTGATAGAATGCTTATTGTCACTGTATAGTACAGCTTGCAGCTGAAATGTATACTGTGTGATATTTGTTTTGACAGTGGTGGCATATGGGTAATATATGTACCTCTAAGGCATACAGCTGCATGCATTAGAGACATCCACCAGATGCTTATATCAGCACTATTTCCAGACATGTATGTCAAACTGAAGCCTCAAACATAATGTGAACAGAGCTACTGGTTATACTATCTAAACTTGTTACTCTGATTCTCCCGCTTCCTTCATCACCATGTCAAAACTCCATTGAGGTCAGTAGAACTGGGCACTATAGTCAGGAGAAATCTCTGAGCTAAAGTATAAACCAGTGCGGTCCCCAATGCCAAAGACCCTTGGCTGAAAATAAACTATAGATGTGATTATTATAACAAATATTATATATACACCTATGTAGCTAAGTCTATGCTTAGCGTCTACTTATGTAATTCGTATTTCTATATGCTGTCTATAAGTATAGGAAGGAAGGAAGGAAGGAAGGAAGGAAGGAAGGAAGGAAGGACAGACGGACGGACGGAAGGACGGAAGTGTACAGCTGCACCAACTTGAGATGAGAACAGTTAATGATCTCAGGTGGATTACACTTGCGTGAGATGTTGCATTGTGTTGCCAGGTAATTCATTTGAATAGCTGAGCAGTCTATGCCTGTATTTGCATTGCAGGGCCCATACAAGCCTCCTCGATTCCCTACCACTCTCCTCCTGCCTGTTCCTCTGCTACCTATAGTGAAAACATATAATTGGTGATACAGTGAAGGAATAACATATCAAAGCAGGGGTGAGGCCATTGTTAGTGGCAGTGGCCCTGCTACAATTTAACCCTGTAGTGTGACACTGTGATATCACAGTACATGGAAAAACTATGGCGGGTTACTGGTAAGAAAAAAAAAAAAACATAGCTGAGTTGCCTGGCTAGCCAGGCGGCCCTTAAGACATTTGAATTTAAACTAAAGCACCTACCCTATATACTCAAGTATAAGCCGAATTTTTGACATGAGTCATCATCAACTGCTGATGCCTGCTAAGACTGAAATGGCCAAAGGGGTGAATCACAACGGGGCTGCCGCAGCTATTAGCCCTGTGGCTCTATTTTGTTTTGTTTTCTTTCACTGCCCCATGTGAGAATTATTCCTGTACTATGACATCACTGTGTTGTACTACAATGTTAAATCATAGCAGGGACGCTCAAGTTAATAGTGTTATGTCAGTCCAGGTAGCTGCAACGGGGCTAAGGGATAGCAGTAGGGAATCTCGCCCTGCACTACTCCCACTAGCTATCCCGGTCCCTGCCTCACGGGTGTGGGTCGGCTGTACTCAGGCTAAGCCTGACCCCGACAGCTCCTCTCTTACTGATTCCGTAGGCCTAGAGGGAAGTGGGAGAAGGAATGCCCTATAAGACCTCTAGGGACTGGAGACTAAAGGGGGTCACCCCTAACGAACAAGTGAAGCTGCTACTGACAGGGACTGACAAGGGTGTGCGCTGACTAACAACACAAGCAGCACACAGGAAAAATGTGGGAAAGGATTCCCCCAAACCAATATGGGAAGGAACCATACACTAGGAAACAAACACAGGGAAACTGAGTAGAAATCAAAGGATAAGGCAATTCACTCACACAGTCAATTATACACAGAGGGAGGATTGGTGAACACAGAAGGGAAAACACACAAACCAACTCGTTCACCCAAACCTCCCAAAAACAAACCACGGAACTTCCTCTATCCCAGAACACCACCTACTCCTCCTGCTAAGGCCTAGCTCTGTAAAAGCGACACTCAGCACAGAACCATGGGAGGCATGGGTTTAAATACAGAGTAGAGACCACTCCTCCCAGGTGCAAATGGGAGGACAGACTAATCAACCAGGAAATAGAGCTGCCTACCATCAGTGCGCACGTGCAAGTCAGAAGGTGTGCACCAATACTCACGACAGGACAACCCCGCAGCGCCAGGAAGCCACCCCAGACACTGCGCAGCCAAAAACTCCCCAGGTAAGAAAAATAGAAAGTAAAGAACCTAAATACTCCTAACAAATAGTACCTGCAAAACCACTATTATCTGGACTTGTGAATTTAGTACCAAAGCAATTTGTTTCAATTGGGACAATCACTGAATTGCCAATGACTGCTATTGAATGGTCCATTTCATCACAGATATATCGTGCTAGCGTTATACACTGTCTACCAATAAGTATTTGGACACCCGTGGTCCGAGCGGAATTACAGCCTCCACCCTCCGGGCATGCTTTCCACAAGTCCTTGTATGACGGCTAGTGGTATTTTATTCCATTCGGCTTGGAGAAGACAGGTAAGTTCTTTCACCGATTTTGGACGGCTGCTGTACCCCTTAGTTCGGCGATCCAACTTGCCCTAGAGGTGCTCGATAGGGTTCAAGTCTGGGCTCTGGGCAGGCCAGTCCAGTCGGGTAACCTGATTGTCACTGTACCAAGCCATGGTAGACCTCACTACATGACAGCTGGCGTTGTCATCCTGGAAGTAACATTGGTCCGACCCATAGAACCGCCATAATGTAGGAAGCACACTGTTATCTAAAATAGTGCAATAGACGTCGGCATTGAGTTTACCATGTACTTGGACCAAGGATCCCAGTCCATACCAGGAGAAACACCCCCAGACCATAACTCCACCTCTGCATGACTTTGCTGGGTGCGCAAATACTTATTGGTAGACAGTGTATACACACACACATATATTGCACTTCTGTAATACACATTACTGTATACAGAACTGTATATATATGTGTGTGTGTGTGTGTGTGTGTATGTGAGATGATACAGTACATATGAGGCGTTTGATACATATATTTTTAAAAATAATCTGTAATAATAATCCATATCACCCAGTATAAGGCAGATATAAGGTGTACAGCATATGTAAGATAAAGGCAGGGAAAAGGGAATGGCTTACAAAATTCAAAGATATTTGTTGCTCTTTGTATCCTCTAAAAAATAGAATGTAAGCCTAAGTGATGAAGGGTGGATCTCGTTTGAAAGCTTTGCACTGGGACACCTGGTCATTGGAGAGCCCCCTTTCTCTAAATCACCTCTTACAATTGACTATGGAATCTGAGAAGTTAAACGTCTGTAATTAGAGTCATCTCTGATCCTGGGCACCTCTACCTATGATGTTGGCTCATCTCATAACCTGGTGACATATTTTAAACTCTAGGCATCCATCTAACATGTACAAGACAGAAGCAGTAACTATATTACTGTGTGGAACCCCAACCAATGTCCATCACCCCAAAATACATCCTTTCTCCTATTCCTACATTGCTGTAGAATCTTGTGAAGCATTCTACAATGTGGACACTATAGGGGGAGATATCTCCTCCTACAGTCTTTCCTAGATCTAAAGTAATAATACTATACCTCCCCCTATATCCTTTGCTTAGTGTAAAAGTTACAGGTCCTACTATTACTAAGGTCTGGTTCACATCTGCGCATGGGTTTCCATTCAGGGAGTCCGCTTAGGAACCCCCGAATGGAAACCAAATCCACATAAAAAAGTGGTTCCCTAAGGAAACTCGCAGACCCCATAGACTATAATGGGATGTGTGTGATTTCCTCTCGGTTTCCGGACAAAAGATGTGGAGAGCAATATGCTGCTTGTGCTGCTTGGTCAATGGAATGACCCCAATATAGATGTGAATCGGGCCTGAGTTCTAAGGAACCGTTATTGGAAAAATTCCCTCTAAATCTCTCCTTAGAGGCCAACAAGTGCAGTAAACATTTGGCCACCATGAGAAATACATATGTTAATATATATATATATATATATATATATATATATATATATATATATATATATATATTGGTGGTTATTAGAGATGAGCGAGTAGTGTTCGATCGAGTAGGTGTTCGATCCAATACTACGGTATTTGAAGTTTAAGGTTCGATGCAGAATGCTATACATTCTGCCAATCAATGCTGGTTCTTCTCTTACCTTTAGAAGTCTTCTCCGTGCAGCGTCCCCGCGGCGTCTTCCGGCTGGAATTCACTCTGCCTAGGCATCCGGCCTAAGCAGAGCCGACCACGCATGTGCAGTCGGCTCTGCCTAGGCCCCGATGCCTAGGCAGAGTGAATTCCAGCCGCGGGGGCGCTGAACCGGGAGAAGACTTCAAGGAGAATCCAGCCCGACCGTCACTCGTGGACTTGGTAAGTATAATTTTATCGAATTTTGCTTACCCCTGAAATGAGCATTTCCCCCCCATAGACTATAATGGGGTTTGAAATCCGTTCGAACAGTCGAACAGCGTGCGGCTGTTCGAATCGGATTTCGAACCTTGGACATTTTAGTGTTCGATCATCTCTAGTGGTTATTACTATATTTTTTACATGGCAGTACTGGACAAGATCTTATCTTGGCCCATATGACTATTACAAGCTATCGGAGAGCATATCAATATATTTACCATTTTGCCCAATGGACAACCATTAGATTTTGGAGTGATCATAGTCTTATTGAATTGATTTGTATACACAGAAACCACGGATATAAAAAGTAAAAATTATTCAGGCCTTGGACAATGGCTTATGGGTAATTGTCCTCCAACTGCAGTTCATGTTGTGTTCCTGAAGAGCAGATAATGAAAAGACTTCTGTTGTCCTCCGGAGCTTTTTCCATTTGCAGCACCTTGAAATAGAGTGTAAAAAAATATACTGAAAAAAACAACCAAAACAAAGACCTGGTTCAGAACATAGGCTTCTGACATTATGAAGTTAATATTGTGTGTAAGCCTGCATATGTCTAGCTGGCTTTGTGATAGTCTCTGAACGCTTGCAGTAAAAAAAAAAATCTCTGAATCCAGGGCGCTTATTTACTTTGGCACGGAAAGAATTGCAGTCTACTATTCAAATGGTGTCATCTGGCAGATAATGAAAACTACATGTAGGAAAAAACACCTTTCAGAGAAACATTAGATTAAAGTATCAGAAAGCATTAAGATGCAGCATTTCAATGATTAACAAAAGGCTTTGAAACATCGTAGAGAGCGATACACATTAAAAGACAATGAAGCATCAGTTTTCCCACAAATTAAAATATGCATTACATTACATTACACAATTGAGCACAACGTGTGAGCTCATTACTTGGAAGTCATGCACGTCTTAGAGAAGACAATCTCCAAAAAATAGAACATCTTAATCACGGATAGGACAGACCGCCCCCTGGCATCCAATAGAAATCTTTTACTGGGGGACTAGTTGGGTCTCAATTTAATGGGTGTATTTGGAGGAAATCCTCACAATGATGGGCTGACCTATTCTAAGGATCCTTGTGTGTTCATCTGTAGTCACTGGTGGAAGGACCCGGAAAGTTGCACCATGATACACGGGAAAGGAAACACTGTTTTTAGCTGAAACATTGATTTTCTTTCCAGCAAGATTGCACTTTGCACATGAGGCACGGCTCTTACATCAACATATCAGAAGTTCGGAAGTGATTTTGGTACTGGCAGACTGTGTAATGCTTCATTTTCCCTGTGGTGGCGCTGCAAAGAAATTGAACACTTACTACCAGTTCCCCCTACAGATTTCATATCTGGAGATACTTCACCACAAACATATTAATTGCTGTAACAAGTAATGATAGTCCAAAATGGATAATCCCTTTAAGATATGTCCTACAGGGTGACAGCTGTTCCTTCTTTCTACCGTGGTTCATACAAGAGGCTTCAGCCGAGGAGCCCTCCAGCAGTTGTACTCCTGAGTTGTCCCACTTTTTGGAGAATGCTGATACTTTGCTACATTTATATCACCTCTTCCCAGTGGTGTATCTTACGTGTAGGCAAACCACACAACTGCTATGGGGCTCGTAGGGTGAGGGGGCCCAGCACTGATCATCTCTTTCTGCTTCCTTACACTAATTCACTGCATTTTCCTGCAGTCAACACTAGGGGGAGCAGAGTGCAAGGAGATTTTTAGAGGTTACATTTAGTTCAATGGTAGTGGTATTAATTCTTAGGCACTGAGATCCCCCTAGTGGTGGCTGGAGGCTTCACGTTTTATCACTGTAAAAATAAGTCGGGTGCAGAGAAGATATTTGTTAATGTATACATTAATATTATGTATTACTATTAATATTATATTAATATATGTATTAATATTATAATATTGTGTAATACATTCAAATAGATAGGAGCTGATTCATCCAAGGCATGTCAAAAATAGCAATTCTTGGCCCTAAAATAATGACTTTTCCTGCATTTGTGCCTCATTACTTTTCTCAAAATTGTGGGTGGGTGGGACCAAAACAAAAAATGGTGCAAATAATGGCTTAATGGCTGAAATCTATGCCAGATAGATGTCAATTTCTGTTCCACGGACCCCATAAAGATTTCCCAAAATTATTAAGAGATGTGCAAAAAGTTAATAATTTTAGTGCACTTCACTTTGACATGGCCGTTCCTGAAGAATGGCATACTATATATGCTAAATGGGCTCCATGGTGTTCAGAATGATGCAGATTGTCATTTTATTTTAATTGAAAAACTTCCTCAACTTTATAAAAACAAACATCATGGGAAGGTCTTACTACATTTTTCTATGGGACCTTATCAAACTTGTGTTCACCGCTGCCTCCTTCCTATACTAGAAAAGCACCGCTGTCACTTATACTACTACATTATGGCGAGGATGATTTCCATTCAAAAACAATCATCAGTGGATTTCTCTAAATGTTGTGATCACAAAAAACACCCCAGAAGAAAAACAGATACAGACTTTAAGACCGTATATACAGTATGTCATATAGTAGGGGGGAGCTCTGTTACCAATTTGGTGTTGGGTCCTAGGAACACTAAGGCCAAGGCTCCACATAGATGAGCCCTGCACACTGTGGCGTCCCGTGTCCCTTTCCTTACGCTGCTGATTGGCCTCATTGGTTACGTGCAGTGGGGTCTTCCGCCAGAAGTAGTAGCTGGACTGGACCACACTGGGAGACACTGAAGCACCGCGAACAGACGAGTATGTTTATTTAAATTTTCTTCACCTTTACCTGACTCATAATAAAAAAAAGTGGTTATCCCGGACAATACTGTGTGAGCGTTCAAAAAAAAAAAAAAAAAAAAAGCACAGTGGGGCAACCCCTAATCTATGCTTAAGATTTTTGGCTTAAATGGCAGATCCAATGGCCCAGCCGCCTGCAACGTTTTCCATGCTGTCTTTTAAGGAAAATGGAGCAGAAAAACTCACAAATTTTTGTGCAAAAATTGATTTGGCATAAAGGCATAATAAATCTCCTACATCAAGTGTATACAAGTTGGCTGACCGAAGTGGCCAATCATGCCAAACACTAGAATTTTCACCCAAAAACTGGCAAAACATTTCAGCATGGCCAATTAGTCTAAGGCCTCTTGCAGATGACCGTGGCCGAGATCAGTGTGCTATCCGTGTTTTTCCCGAATAGCACACTGACCCATTCATTTCTATGGGCCCCTACCTATGACCATGAATTACACAGTCTGGGCTGCAAAATATAGATCAGATCCTATTCCGATTTTGTAGACCTGCTTCCCTGACTCCTTTTTAATTTAATGCGTCGCCCATGCCTTTAAATCATGGCCAGCTGGAAACACACAGTGGTCTACAACCGGCCTTTGGCAGACTAAAATCTGCCATCAGTCATGCAAGAAAGTACATTTGCAGCATCTGCATGTCAGCTTTTTGGCCAGTCGTTGCCCCTGCAATCTCTATTAGGCCCTCAGTGGCCCACCCAACCCCTATTATGCCCCACAAGGGCCCACACAACCTCTATTATGCCCCACAACGGCCCACACAACCTCTATTATGCCCCAAAGTGGCCCACCCAACCTCTATTATGCCCCACAGCGGCCCCCCTGCAACCTCAATTATGCCCCACAGCGGCCCCCCTGCAACCTCAATTATGCCCCACAGTCTATTGTGTCACTGAAGGGCATAATAGAGGTTGCAGGGGCCACTGTGGGGAATAATAGAGACTGCAGGGGCTGCTGTGGGGCATAATTCCGTGAGCAAGGGACAATTATAAAAGCTTTCATTAGGGGCATTAGGAATAGAAGTGGCAGGAGTGAGGAGTCAAAGATGTCTGTGTTGCAAACTTTACAGAGACAAGTCACAGCTGGAAGAAGTTGTCATGACGGTCCAAACGGAAGAGACGGGAAATGTGAGCAATAAGTCAGAAAAGTCTCCTGTAAGTCACACAATATTATTGTAATGTATCCACTGTAATGCTACCACTAGAACCCCCACCCAGGTATTCACTCTAGGGGGTTGGGGGGGGGGTTTCATCTTTCAATCATCCAGGTTCACCACTGCGCCTGGGACACCATATGAGAACCTTAGTACACCCAAACCCGGTGGGTTTTATCCCTGAAAGAGAGGCTCGTGACAACTCCCTGAAGGCTTTCTCTACTATCCAATGTGCAAATAAATCCCTCACTCTCCTGATGTTGCTCTCGCTGGACACTGAGAAGGCCATCGATAGGGTTGATTGGAACTTCCACTTTACTACTAAACAGGTATAAGCCCCGTCATTCTCTCTTTAATTCCCCACAAGCTCAAATTCATGTTAACAGCACCCTTTTCTTCCCCCTGATCATCCACTATGGCACCCATCAGGGATGCCCCCTCTCCCCTCTTCTATATCCTCTGGTCATGGAGTATTTGCTCTGGTCATAAGTCAAAATCCGAACATCTAGGTCTTGAGATTGGGAGAACTGCATCTTCAGATTTCAGCTTTTGCAGATGCTGTTCTGCTCTTTATCTCTCAGGCGATAACAACCCTCCCTTCCCTATTGCAAGAAATTGACACTTATAGTTACTACAGCAACTACAAGATCAATCTCTCCAAGAGCACTGCGCTTAACATTTCCCTCCCTGACCCCTTAGTCCACACACTCAGCTCTTCCTTCCCCTTCTCTTGGTCTGCCAAATCTATCAAGTACATGAGGTTTCTCATCAGATCTTTATCCAACACATGTGCCCTAAGCTTCCTCCCACTACAGCGTGCCCTACAATCCGATTTAATGAAATGGGACTTTCTTGGATGAGTTGTATAAATCTCCCAATTATGAATGTCCTCCCTAGACCTCTCTACCTCTTCCAGGCCACAAGTCCTTGGTGTATGTTGAATATAACTTTTACCAACAACGGTCCATTGACTCCATGTCTTGGGCAACCTAGACATCTCCGCACTTCTACACTCCCCTTTTCTTACTCACCTTACTGATCACACATCTCTCAAGTTTCGTCCCCCTCCTCTCTCATTCCCTACACCGATCTAGTTCCCCTGGAGCATATGGACCAGATCTCCCTGTGACAATGTAAGGATTGGAGTCAGGGTCAGGCAGTGCAAAGTGACACAGCTGGGAAAGCAACACTGTGCAACTAATGACAAAAGGGGTCGCAGGCCCTGCAGCTATAACTATGCTGTAATATCTGAGATGAGGCAGACCAATGCACTTCCTAATTGAAGTGCGCCTACCACGGCTCCTAACCTTCTATCCGGCGGCTAGGATAAGGGGAGAGGAGGCCCTGAAAGTCCTAGGGACTGGAGTCACGGGGTCACACCTAAACAGAAAGCACAGTGTCACTGCAATGCAAAACAAAAGACTAAACAGCATGGAACCAGGGAGGACCACAAGTCCCAGCAAGACACAGAAGAGAAGGCGAGGTCAGACGAGCAAGAGGTCAAGCCAGGAGATATAATAAAAGGTACCAAATCAAAAGACAAGGGATAGTCAAAAATACAAGCCGGGTCAAAAAACCAAGAAACATATGGAATACAAAAAGACAGGAAATCAGACTGAGCAGGGGGACCAGGAAACACAAAGTGAATGGCTGGCAAGGATCCATGCCTGGGTGGGGTTTAAATAGCAGCAGAGAACACACCTGATGGCTAATGGCATGGAGACTGAAGGCAAGGAAAAGATTAACCCTTAATGACCTAAGCACACCCAATAGAACTCCTAACACGTCTCCAAGGGAGACGCCGCGCAGCAAGGAGACCGCGGCGACTCCGTATCCTGACAGACAGTACCTGCAGCTGCACTACTTTTACTCCACTTTTAAGAACACCAATTACCTTCACAGATCTCTCCTCCACTTTGAACATCTCTGTGTTTGTTCCTCTATGCCATTACACCCAATCTCTTCCATCTATACCCTCTTTTCCTTTGATACAGAGGATACTTTACCGTCTTTTGTAGTAGGCTGGGAGAGGGTAATTGCGACTTCCTTTCCACCTACCATGTAGCTCTCTGCCTTTCTCTCTTACCATAAGTTTTCTGTCTCCTGGAAGACACAGGAAACTAATTACAAGATTCTCTTGAGATGTTACAGAGTCTAATTGGTCCTCCATGAGATCGTTCCTGCCGTCTCTGCTCCATGTTGGCGATGCTCTGCAGAGTGGGGTACGATGCTACATGTTCATGTCTCCGACCATTCTGGCATGAGGTTTGTGGGGTCATTGGGAAGTAACAGGTGTCGCATTGGAGGACGATCCAGCCCCACTTCTCCTCTCCATCTTCCCTCGTAAAATCCAAAAACACGTACGTAGGTTAGTTGGTTATATGTTGATTGCGGACATCTCTCTAATTCCAGATCTCTGGAAACCTTTCAACTTTGGAGATCTGGTTACAAGACATCCGGCACATCCGGCAAATGGAAGACTTAATTATAGCACAATGTCAGGAAGACAGTGCCCACCAGAAAGTCTTGTCGCTCTGGAGCACCCCTATGGGCGCTTCCCTCTGGCCTCTGTAGGCGTTCTCCATACTTTTCTTTCCTCTTCTCTCACACTTGAATGTATTACTGTGATTCTGCATATTGTCCTGCTACGCCAGGAGCTTTTTCCCTTCCTTCCCTCTATTCCCTCTATACTTTATTTGTGACCTTAATCCTTTTACTGCTTACTCCTATTTTTATTTTTGTCCTTTCTCCTACAGTAACTAGTTATTGTATTAACAACTTTTTTTATTTGCGTCTTTATAGTTTTCTTGTTATTCCTGTAAATGTATTAATAAAACTTTTTGAGAGGAATAAAAAGTGATGAACTAAAAAATTTAATTAATTGAAAAACAAATGAAACAATCCAGATGATTTTGCACATGTTGGTTAATTCTTTTCAGTTTTTCCCATATTCTAGAATTTTTACCTGCAGCGGATGTTGGGAAGGGGTTAATGAATTTGCCCTTTGTGTTTTCAGATGATCAGATATCTCTTTTCACACTGGCCTAAAGCTGGCCATACACATTAGATTTTAGACTGTTGAAGTGGCAGTGTTAGGACGAACCCAGGGACTTCGGTGTCCGGTTCCAAACGAGCTATTCAGCTTCCTGGAAAGCTCCTGTGCTGATCTGAAGCCTAGTTCCCAGTGCCTCTAGTTTCACTTCCCGCCTCTCTATTTTGCTCCACCCTGTTCTCTGATTGAACTTCCTATTTAAACCCAGCCTTGCACTTCCTGTCTTTGAGATTATTGTGTTCTCAGACTATAATCTAGCTCAGAGGTTCCCAAACTTTTTTTCTCGTAGACCACTTTTTTTTACTGGTTTCGATAGACCCCCTGCTGCTACATTTCTACCATATTCCCAAAACTCGTCAAAAAATTTGAAAATTAGAACCAACGTAGACCCCCGTTGAGTCTCCCGTGGACCCCTGGGGGCCTTGCAAGTAAGTTAGTCCCCAAGTAGTAGCAACTTAGGACTCTGAACCAGACCCGGACCATTACAGGTGGATTTTAGACTGTCTGACACATGTAAACCTATGACAGACAACCTTCAACTAAAGTTGGTCTTAACCAAAATCTGATGTGTTGTTTTTTTTCTGCCATCTCTCTGCAATAATCTGTTGTGTATGGGCTAGACTTACAAATCTGTGGGAGATTTTAATATTGTGGACTGATAACTTACCCACAAAGTGTCTATCATTTGCCATTTTCAGTAATTCATTAGCATTTCATTTGTTAATTTTCTAAGTGTCTGGGTTAGTTGAACGCTCGTTGAAAGGTTTGTGGTTTGGGATAATTGGTCGTATGACCATCCAACCACAGTTCATTTTAGTCTAAACCTAATGTATGGGCAGCTTTAGTCTTCTGCGGTCAACCAGTGGGAATAAAGTGGAATTAGTTTCAACCGGACTCAGTGTTGTATACTAGAATAAGAAAAGTTAGGGCGGTTCACATCTACGCCCCGGGCTCCGCTTTCAGGTTTCCGTCTTCTGCCTGATAAACTGGACAGGAGACGGAAACCGGCAGTCACTTTACAAACCCTTTCATTTGAATGGGTTTGCAAAGTGTCCGCCCGTGAGCACCTTCTGGTCTCCGCGGCGAAACCGTTTTTTTTTTAACCGGACACAAAGTCGGACATGCAGGACTTTGTGTCCAGTTAAAAAAACCTGGTTTTGCCACAAAAGCTCACGAGCGCTCACGGGTGGACACTGTCTAATGGGTTTCCGTCTCCTGTTGGCAGAAGATGGAAACCCACAAAGCGGAGACCAGGCGCAGATGTGACCCTGCCCTTACAAGGAGGATTGAGCACTTTTAGAAGCATGGTATGCAAGTCATCAATACCGAACCAGATATTCTTACATGCAGTTTACCAGCAGGACTGCAGAACAAGGTAAAGAACTACAAGGTGCACCTGAAAAAAAAAAAACAGAATCAAAACCAATGAATAAAGAAATGTAAATGAATTGAATACACAGGAAGTAACAAAGACGGCCCAGCAGTATGAATTTTTCATATTTCTCCTCTTTTAACGCTTCCATTCCCAAGGTGCTCAATTTAGAACAATCACATCCACCCTCCCTCCTCTTTTAGCCCGGCATGTGGAGCTCGGAGTTGCTATTTGTATCTCCGCTCAAGCATGGGTAAAGGCCATATCCCTCGGCTCCGAGCCTCAAAGCAACTTCACAACCATGTCTTAATGCAAGACTAGAATTAAGTGGCAGTATCAGGCTGTCGTTCTTCACCAGCTAATGACAGAGAAGACACTTGAACTGAGTGGCCCAAGCTGTCTAATGCTTCATATGAAAGCAAAATGTGAAGGGAACGAAAAATCTCTCCAAGTACAAAAAAAAAAAAAAAAATACTTCCACCTTCTAATTGAGACAATTTATCCTAATTACTTCTCATAATGCGAGGGAGGTTTCACAAGGGATGTCCTTGATTAAATAGAAAATGGCCTATTGCGGAGAATGGTTATAATTTGTCTAAGGCAACATTAAGCCGCCTGGCCTCAGTTGTCAGTTGAAGCAGGAAAATTGAGGTTAGTTCAGCAGTTTTTGTACTGTACATGAAAATTAGGACCAAATATATTTTATTATTTAATCACGTCTGTGATCGTTCAGATGGTAACATTTTTAGTATTAAAGTGATGTCCAGTCTCTTAAAAATTTTTGACTAAAAGCTTAGAATGGTTTAAAATCAAAAGCACATTGAGGCTAGAGCATCACGTTGCAAAAAAACCCTGTACAAAGTCACTGCAAATAAGTGCAAGAGAAATGAAAAGATAAAACTTAAAGAGGTTGTCCAGGATACTCATTTTTTTTTTTATAGGCCGGACGGAGGTGAAAAAAAAAAATCATACTCACGTGTCCTCGGTTCTCCGGTGTCCTCCCAGCACGACGGTCCGGTCCTTCTGCTCTGGCGTCTTCTCAAAGTGAAACTGCTTATTGGCTATGACATCACGGATCCCTTCCTCTGATGCCATTGATTGGGATTGGCATCAGCGGTCACGTGCACGCTGAGTCCAGTCAGACAGGTAGAGACAGGTAGTGACATTTCAGGCCCTTTGCTGAGGCCACTGATTGGCCTCTGCAGTCATGTGTGGCGAGGACTTCCACAACAAGTCAACACTGGACCGAGAAGACTGGATGGGCTGGGAGGTATCGGGGGGAATGTGAGTATGATTTTTTATAAATTAAACAGGTTGCCCATTTTTGTCTGTACAACCCCTTTAACG
This sequence comes from Leptodactylus fuscus, assembly GCF_031893055.1. Classification (NCBI taxonomy): domain Eukaryota; kingdom Metazoa; phylum Chordata; class Amphibia; order Anura; family Leptodactylidae; genus Leptodactylus; species Leptodactylus fuscus. Next base: position 39,151,946 of record NC_134266.1, on the reverse strand, counting down.
TTTAATAGTTCTTTCATAAGAATGGTACCCAAGTGACTTTTTGACTTTGTCCTTTACATGTGTGGAAGCACCCCTCAGTGATTTGTCTGCACTTCACAGCACCTGCATAGTGGATGGGATTTTGGCTTATCCTATCCACAAATTGCAGAAAAAAATATGCACTGCACCTGCATGCAGTCATGGCTAGCCATTTTTGGACTGGATTCTGAGATGGTCACCGCGTCAAAAGCCGGTCCAAAAAACTCCCGTGTGAACCCGGCCTAAGCCCTCCTATGGCCCTGTGAACAGAGAAATAAAAAAGTTATTGGCGGGGAGTCAAAAACGACTTGACTATGACTTTCATGTTGGGATCACCATCCTTACAATTGTTGCATAGCACACTGATGCTTCAACTTTGACTTTTTTTTAATCAGTGCACAGTAAAAATAGTAATTGTAACAGAAAGTCCGCGGAGAAAACCTCTGCAAACTTTCTGTCTAAAGCAGTGCAGGAAGAACTGCAATGCGTTGCCACTAGAGATGAGCGAGTACTGTTCGGATCGGCTAATCCGATCAGCATGCACGCATTGAAATGAATGGAAGCACCTGGTACTTCCGCTTTGACGCCGGCCGGCCGCTTAACCCCCCGCGTGCCGGCTACGTCCATTCATTTCAATGCGTGCGTGCTGTTCGGATCGGCTGATCCAAACAGTACTCGCTCATCTCTAGTTGCCACCAACGGTTTTACCTGCAGCGCTTTTTTGCTGCAGGATGCCCAATGGGACCTTAGTCTAAGGCTAAAGCCCCACATTGCGGAAACGCAGCTTTTTTCTTGCAGATTTTGTTGCAGATTTTTGAGCCAAAGTCAGGAATGGATTGAGCAGAAGGTAGAAGTATAAGAACTTTCAATATATTTCCCATTCCATTCTTGGCTTTAGCTCAAAAAACTGCAACAAAAAAAGCTGCGTTTCTTCAATGTGGGGTCTCAGCCTAAGGACCGGAAACGCCACGGGAAAAATCAAAGTGTTTTACAGTACAGGCAAAGTGGATGGGATTCAAGCGAATTCTATGCCCACTTTGTGGTAAAAACCGCAGTACGGACACGCCTCGATTTCCAAAGCCGGCGCAGTTTTGGAAATCACATGTCAATTATATCTCTGGAAATGCCGTCGGTTTCCCCATAGATATAATTGTAACAGAAAGTCAATGGAGGAAAACTCTGCGAACTTTTTCTTTAAAGCGCTGTGGGAAGAACCGCAATGTGTTGCTGCTGCGGTTTTTCCTGCAGCACTTTTTGGCTGTGGGGCGTCCCCTGGGGCCTTAGCCTACAGAGGTTTGTACCTCAGAACTTTTCCATGTAAAGTCTATACCTGGGCTCACAATGGCTGGATAAAACACATCTATAATCTTTACAGGTATTTTGTAAATGTAAATTCATGAATAAGAAAAATGTGCAAATAAGAGGTTTATTTTTAGTGCTTATCATAAATTACTCAGTGATAAACTGTATATTTCAGGGCTCTGACAAAGTAGTCCTAGCTCTGAAACAGCTGTTGGCATTTCAGTTTGACCAGCTATTCTCTATCCATGAGTCAATCTAGCAGATCTGTTTGTTTTGCTATTAATACCACAGGGGAACATTGAATATTAATGTGTTTTTTAGTGCAGTAATCTGCATTTTGGTTTGTAGATTTTATTGAGTGAGAATTTATGAAGTGGGTGAAATAAAGAATTACATTTTTGTGCTGCATTGAAATCCCCTAATATCCAAATTTTGAAACGTGGATGACCAATATTACGATTATAAAGCCTCAAGAGGGCACCTATAGTCTTCTATAGAACCCTACTGTAGCTCTGTATGTGGATAATTTCATATAGATATTTTTCAGTTTTGTCCCTTATTAACCCTGTGAAGTGGAGAGGGGTATAGTGTGGGAGAACCGCTATCTTTCCCCAAGACTGTTGCAGTATGCACAGGCTTTTAGCTTGTAGGTCCCGGACTGGAGTAAAGTTCGGGCCAGTCCTGCAGGGCAATCCATTCCAGGCTTGGAAACAGACCGGCAGAGCTCTGTAAGTAGCACAGGTGTGCTGGTTAGTGAGAGAGAGGAGAGAGACTGAAACACTGACACAGTCAACCAGCTTGAGAAAGCTCTGCCAAAAAGGACGCTGTTAAAGTGCCGGGTATGTGTACCCCTTGTTTACTTGTAAACCCTGTTTTGTTAGGAGGTCAGCAGTAGGCTGACCCCCTGGTTAGTGAGGGAATAACTCGTTTAGTAAGTCGCCGGACAGGCATAGGTCTTTATTTTCATTTGTTTGTTTTGACATGCTGAGCAGCACTAACCTGTACCTTAAAGCTTGTCTGCTGCAATAAAGACTGCTTTTGGGAAAGAAACCAGAGCTTCTGAATCCCCCGTGTATCACAACCCTTAAGTAGCATATGCTATCAGCCACTATATGTATAGAACATTCCTAGATCAAATATTGACCTGATAATCCTGTGCCATATGGAGCACTATCCTGTGACCGCCTATATATATATATATATACACCTGCTCCGGCGTTTCAGCAGTTCTCAAGCTGTCCTGTTGCTGAACTTGTTCCTCGCATTGTGCCTGTGATTGTTGCGGCATATCAGCAGCTTGCTGGGGTGCCATATAATGAGCGTGTTGTTGGCATTGATGATCCACCTGCGCAGGCGTTTTGACAGCTGTTAAGCTGGCCTGCCGCTCAACTCGTTCCTCATGCCATGCCCGTGATTAGTTAGTGACTAACATAGAAAGTCTATACGTAGGTAACTGATGGGTTAAAGCATACCTCCAATTATAAAGCCATTTTTTGCATCGAGTAACAGCGTCCATCATTGGAACCTGGGAAACGAGTTTCTGCTGTGATTTTCTTTATCATTTAGGGCTATATTGTTTCCTATTAGGGTGCATACCATCGGGGCCTTCAATTGGATCTCCGGAGAAACCATAAGTGTTAGTTGTCTTGGCAAAAACGCACTGAGACATATAGAAGACTGTGGCAGTATATGAAATTGGAGCTTTTTTAACTCTTTTTTTTTTTTTTTTTATCATCTTTTATATCACAGTTTAACCCCTAGGAGACTGACTATAGGAAGGGGAATGTTTGTGCGCACTACAAGTCTACATCATATTCCTGGACATTTAATAGTGTTTGAGCATTAAGGAGGTTGCGACAGAAGAAATCTTTTGACATAGTGCTAACCCGACACCATATTAATGGCTAATGGAGTATACATTTAGTCTAAGACCCCAGGTAGCGTCCCGCAGTAAAAAAAAAAGTGATGTGGGGAAAACCGCAACAACAACGCATCATGATTCTTCCCGCATTGATTTGGACAGTATTTTCTCAGAGGTTTCCTCTGTGGATTTTCTGCTTCAATTATACCTATAGGGAAACCGTTGGCGTTTCCTTAGGTATAATTGCTATGCTGTGATTTCCAAAACAGCAACAGTTTTGGAAATTGCAGCATGTCCATAGCTTGTTTTTTACCGCAAAGTGGGGATGTAAAACACTGCTTTTTTTTGAGTGGTGTTTATGCCACGTGGGGCCCCAGACTTAAGGAGGATTGGCACTAGAATATGTCATTTGGAGGTGCAGTAGTATAGTTTATGTAAGATGCTCATGATTCATTCTGTCACGAGTATATACACTGTGGGGAAGTTTTCTTGGTAGAAGCCGTGGTGCGGACGCAAACAGTCAAGACAGGAACACAAAATGACGTGCAGAAAACTGGTTTATTTAGGAAAAAAAAACAGGAAAATAAATAACCTTGACTTCAGGCACAAATGAGCAAAACAAACTACAGCCTTAAATGGTTTGTCCCATAACAAGCATCCTATCTATACTGCTAGTTTATGTGGATATAAGACTTTTTCTAAATACCTTGGTTTATCAAAACTGCTTTGTTTGGCCGCTATCTTAATTTATTCACTTCATTGTTGACACTGGCCCTTGGGATTATCTGCTCATTTGTCAAGTGAGGTAGCTGCCTGCTCTCAGGGGGGGAGGGAGGGGCTGACAAGCAACGGAGCTCCTCATATAGGTGAGGGGGAGGTGAGAGCTCCGGGATTACTGTGCTGTCTATCTTCAGCTTTTCCACTTATCAGCCGGTTTAATTGAATTTGGCTGATAAGGGCTGAGATAGGGAGTCCGTTACCTCTGTATGTAATGTAACTGACTCAAATCCAGCTCTGCTACATCAGTTTCCACATCAGCATCATACTGTGAATCATAGCAGATAGAGCAAGTGAAACCCCGTCCACCAATGTGTGAGAAATCCAGGAAGTGAAGAGAGTACAGAGCCTTCAGGCTGCAGAACAAGAGTTATGGGAATACCCCTTTAACTTCAGGCAAAAACAAACCAAATACCTGCTCGTCTGAGCGACTAACTAAGCAGAACGGATAACCTAACTATAATTTATTGCTTGGTTCTGTGCAATGGTAGACTTATCTTGAACCATAGCAGTGTCAGAAGAACTCCCTGGCTCACAGAGTAGCAGAGTGTTGCAGCTACGCTATGATTGTCTTGTGATTTAGTGGCTTCACATGTAACTATAAAGGCAAGATCATACAGTGGAAAATGAAGAGGAATAAAGATGGCTTCCTGCAGACACAGATGAATGGTTCTAATCATCAGGCAGTCTTGAGACGCAGAATCCGCCATGGAATCCGCAGCAAGATCAGCATCGGCTGCTATCTTTGCTTCCATGTGAGAAGCAGAATCTGGGAGGAATCTGCCACAAATTCATGCGTGAGAGCTCATCCCTTCAGTATTGGTTCCTTTCACACTACTTTTAAAGCAGGTTTTTTTTGGTTATTTTTTTAACCTCTCTATAAAAATCCCAATCAACAAAGTAGACTTTATGATGGTGAATGGTTTGATTATTTCAGACAGTGGCAACATTGTTTCCTTTATAGATTATATGGCTGATGCCATTATAAGATGATAGATCTGAAGTAATTCCACCCCAGCTGCAGATGAAAGGAGCTGCATTGTAGGCAACACAGATAAAAATTATATGGATTGTGATCACAGTCATCTTGTCCTAAACTACCTGGTGCTTTCTTCCCCTGACAGATTCCAAGCGCTCATGTAGAAGACACTGTAAAATAAACAACCTTACTAAGATGCAGGTAAAATTCTAGCAATATAAAAGTGTTACAGCCATGAGTTTAATGCAGCATATGCTCAATGTTGTTTAAAGATCACAGTGATAAAAGATCATGGTCTCATTAAAGATAATAATCTGATAATGATTCGCTTCTACATTTTTTTTGGCAGTGACTGTCGAATGCCCTGACTTGCTTTTGTATTGACTCAGTTCGCCATCATTGTATCTGACTGCTGGCAGCATTGTGTTTAATCCATTCATACATAGAACAGATTTGGCCACAACACTAATAACTATAACAGTCGAGTTTACAGCTCTGCCACGTTCACACTTGTATTGGTGTTCTTGTTCATTTGGTCCATTGCTAGAACAGAAGATCGGAAAAACAGACCATCAAATAGTGGAGAGCAACCTATCCCGCGGGACACTGATGACTATAATTGGGTGTCTGAGATATATATATATATATATATATATATATATATATATATATACTAGAGGGAGGACCCGGCTTCGCACGGGTATATTACATTTTATGTTTGTGTAGTGGCCCCATAAGAATTGTCCAGTTTTGCACTGATGTATTTTGTATGTTGTTTCTGTGTATGTCCATAAGCGTCATGTGATTATGTGTATCACATTATGGATATCAGTGAAAAACCTGTGATAAAGTTGTTATGGATACCTGGAGTAAAGCTGTATCTAATCCTTCCCCGTGTAGTACTGTGTTTAGCTGTAAGTATCCAATCCTTGTTGGTGTGGTACTTTGTGCAGATGCACATATCTAATCCTCCCCGTGTGGTATTGTGTGAAGAGGCACGTATCTAATCCTCCAGTAAGTGAAACTGTGTGCAGACGCACGTATCTAATACTCTGGCATGTGGTACTGTGTGCAGATGCACGTATCTAATCCTCCCCCATGTGGAACTGTGTGCTGAGACGCGTATCTAATTCTCTGCCATGTGGTACTGTGTGCAGAGGCCTGTATCTAATCCTCCAAAGTGTGGCACTGTGTTCAGATGCACGTATCTAATCCTCCCCTGTGTGGTATTGTGTGAAGAGGCGCGTATCTAATCCTACGGCGTGTGGAACTGTGTGTAGACGCGCGTATCTAATCCTACAGCATGTGGTACTGTATGCAGATGTGTGTATCTAATCCTATGGGGTGTACAACTGTGTGAAGATGCGTGTATTTATTCCTCTGGCGTGTGGATCTGTAAGCAGACACGCGTATCTAATCCTACGGCATGTGGTACTGTGTGCAGACATGCTTATCTAATCCTCTGGTGTGTGGAACTGTGTGCAGATGCACGTATCCAATCCTCTGGCATGTGGTATTGTGTGCAGACGCATGTATCCAATCCCCCGGCGTATGGTACTGTGTGCAGACGCGCGTATCTAATCCTCCGGCGTGTGAAACTGTGTGCAGACGCACGTATCTAATACTATGTCATATGGTACAGTGTGCAAACGTGCGTTTCTAATCTTACGGCATGTGGTACTGTGTGCAGACACGCGTATTTAATCCTACGGCATGTGGTACTGTGTGTAGACGCACGTATCTAATCCTCTGGCAGTGGTACTATGTGAAGACATGCGTATCTAATCCTCCAGCGTGTTAAACTGTGTGCAGATGTGCGTATCTAATCCTCCCCCGTTTGGTACTTAGAGCAGACACACGTATCTAATCCTTCAGTGTGTGTAACTGTGTGCAGACGCGCACATCTAACCCTCGGTCGTGTGGTACTGTGTGCAGATGCACGTATCTAATCCTCCCCTGTGTGGTATTGTGTGAAGAGGTGCATATCTAATCCTATGGCATGTGGAACTGTGTGCAGACGCGCATATCTAATCCTACAAAATTTGGTACTGTGTGCAGATGCGCTTATCTAATCCCCTGGCATGTGGTACTGTGTGCAGACACGCGTATTTAATCCTCCCCTGTGTGGAATTGTGAGAAGAGGCACGTATCTAATCCTACGGCGTGTGGAACTGTGTATAGACGCACGTATCTAATCTTATGGCATGTGGTACTGTGTGCAGACACGGTTTCTAATCCTATGGCATGTACAACTGTGTGAAGACACGTGTATCTAATCCTCCCCTGTGTGGTATTGTGTGAAGAGGCGCGTATCTAATCCTACGGCATGTGGTACTGTGTGCAGACACGCGTATCTAATCCTACGGCATGTGGTACTGTGTGCAGACGCGTGTATCTAATCCTATGGCGTGTAAAACTGTGTGCAGATGCGCGTATCTAATCCTCTGGAGTGTGGAACTGTGTGTAGACGCCTGTATCTAATCCTACGACATGTGGTACTCTGTGCAGACATGTGTATCTAATCCTATGGCGTGTACAAATGTGTGCAGATGCGTGTATCTAATCCTCTGGAGTGTGGAACTGTGTGTAGACGCCTGTATCTAATCCTTCGGCATGTGGAACTGTGTGCAGATGCACGTATCAAATCCTTCAGTGTGTGGAACTGTGTGCAGAAGTGCGTATTTAATCCTCTGGTGTGTGGGACTGTGTGCAGACCCGTGTATCTAATCCTGTGGCGTGTGATACTGTGTGCTGATCTGTGTATCTAATCCTCTGATGCGTGTATCTCAGTTTGGATATCAGTGTTGTATTGTGCATGTGGAGTGACCGTGTGTATTGCAGTTGGAATATGAGTGAAAGACTTGCAGGTTTGTATTGGCTAACGGGGGGGGGGGGGGGCATTGTGTTTGGAATGCTGTATCTCAGCAACGGTACGTCCGAGCGAGTTGGAGTCTCGTCTTAAACCTTCCCGGATACCTGAAGTATCTCTGTACCAAATTTGGTGAAGATCGGTCCAGTCATTTGGTTCGCATTAGAGAACAGACAGACAGACAGACAGACAGAAATTCATTTTTATAATATAGACTAGAGGGAGGACCCGGCTTCGCACGGGTATATTACATTTTATGTTTGTGTAGTGGCCCCATAAGAATTGTCCAATTTTGCACTGGTGTATTTTGTATGCTGTTTGTGTGTATGTCCATAAGCGTCATGTGATTATGTGTATCTCATTTTGGATGTCAGTGAAAAACCTGTGATCAGTTGTTATGGATACCTGGAGTAAAGCTGTATCTAATCCTTCCCCGTGTAGTACTGTGTTTAGACGCAAGTATCTAATCCTTGTTGGTGTGGTACTGTGTGCAGATGCACATATCTAATCCTCCGGCGTGTGGTACTGTGTGCAGATGTGTATATCTAATCCTCCCCCGTGTGGCATTCTGTGAAGAGGCACGTATCTAATCCTCCGGTAAGTGAAACTGTGTGCAGACGTGCATATCTAATCTTACGGCATGTGGTACTATGTGCAGACGCGCGTATCTAATCCTCTGGCGTGTGGTACTGTGTGCAGACAGGTGTATCTAATCCTCTGGCGTGAGGTACTGTGTGCAGATGCACGTATCTAATCCTCCCCCGTGTGGTACTGTGTGCTGAGACGCGTATCTAATTATCTGGCATGTGGTACTGTGTGCAGAGGCATGTATCTAATCCTCCAAAGTGTGGTACTGTGTTCAGATGCACGTATCTAATCCTACAGCATGTGGTACTGTATGCAGACGCGTGTATCTAATCCTATGGCGTGTACAACTGTGTGAAGATGTGCGTATCTAATCGTCTGACATGTGGAACTGTAAGCAGACGTGCGTATCTAATCCTACGGCATGTGGTACTGTGTGCAGACGTGCTTATCTAATCCTTCGGTGTTTGGAACTGTGTGCAGATGCACGTATCTAATCCTCCCCTGTGTGGTATTGTGTGATGAGGCGTGTATCTAATCCTATGGCGAGTGGAACTGTGTGTAGACGCGCGTATCTAATCCTACATCATGTGGTACTGTGTGCAGATGCGCGTATCTAATCCTCTGGCGTGTGGTACTGTGTGCAGATGCGCGTATCTAATCCTCCCCTGTGTGATACTGTGTGCAGATGCACATATCTAATCCTCTGGCATGTGGTACTGTGTGCAGATGCGCGTATCTAATCCTCCCCCGTGTGGTACTGTGTGCTGAGACGTGTATGTAATTCTCTGGCTTGCGGTACTGTGTGCAGAGGCATGTATCTATTCCTCCAAAGTGTGGTACTGTGTGCAGACACACGTATCTAATCCTCCCCTGTGTGGTATTGTGTGAAGAGGTGTGTATCTAATCCTACGGCATGTGGTACTGTGTGCAGACGCGTGTATCTAATCCTCCCTGTGTGGTACTGTGTGCTGAGACATGTATGTAATTCTCTGGCTTGTGGTACTGTGTGCAGAGGCATGTATCTAATCCTCCAAAGTGTGGTACTGTGTGCAGACACACGTATCTAATCCTCCCCTGTGTGGTATTGTGTGAAGAGGCGCGTATCTAATCCTACGGCATGTGGAACTGTGTGTAGATGCACGTATCTAATCCTACGGCATGTGGTACTGTGTGCAGATGTGCATATCTTATGCTCTGGTGTGTGGAACTGTGTGCAGATGCGTTAATCCAATCCTTTGGCATGTGGTACTGTGTGCAGACGCATGTATCCAATCCCCCGGCGTGTGGTACTTTGTGCAGACGCGTGTATATAATCCTTCGGCATGTGGAACTGTGTGCAGAAGCGCGTATTTAATCCTCTGGTTTGTGGGACTGTGTGCAGACGCGTGTATCTAATCCTCTGGCGTGTGATACTGTGTGCTGATCTGTGTATCTAATCCTCTGATGCATGTATCTCAGTTTGGATATTAGTGTTGTATTGTGCATGTGGAGTGACCGTGTGTATTGCAGTTGGAATATGAGTGAAAGACTTGCAGGTTTGTATTGGCTAAGGGGGGGCATTGTGTTTGGAATGCTGTATCTCAGCAACGGTACGTCCGAGCGAGTTGGAGTCTCGTCTTAAACCTTCCCGGATACCTGAAGTATCTCTGTACCAAATTTGGTGAAGATCGGTCCAGTCGTTTGGTTCGCATTAGAGCACAGACAGACATACAGACAGACAGAAATTCATTTTTATAATATAGGGAGATATACAGTATATCAGTTCCAAAGATTTGCTTTACAGCTGCCTTGTTCACCTCTGAAAAAATAGTCTCAATATCATTCTACAAAAAAGGTTTTGAGCATGCTTTGCTCCATGTGTCATTCAGCAGGGAGGGGGAAGAAAGGAGAAGAGCTGAGTTTTCCCTTAAAGGGGTTATCCACTTTTATAAAATTAATAGTCTTTCCTTAAAGAGGACCTTTCATGGTTTGGGGCACATGCAGTTCCATATACTGCTGGAAAGCCAACAGTGCGCTGAATTCAGCGCACTATCAGCTTTCCCAATCTGTGCCCCGGGTAAAGTGCTATCAGTCCCGGTACCGTAGGGCTTTACAGTCAGAAGGGCGTTTCTGACAGTCAGTCAGGAACATCCTTCTGCCCAGCAGCGCCTATCGCGCTGTAGAGTGTAAGCGGGGAGGAACGCCCCCTCTCTCTGCTCACAGTGCTCGTCCATAGACGAGTATTATCAGGAGGGGAGGGGGGGTGTTCCTCCCCGCTCACACAGCACAGCGCTATAGGCGCTGCTGTGCAGAAGGACGTTCCTGACAGAGTATCAGAAATGGCCTTCTGATGATGAAGAGCTACGGTACCGAGACCGATAGTGCTTTACCCAGGGCACAGATCGGGAAAGCTGATAGTGCGCTGAATTCAGCGCACTGTTGGCTTTCCAGCAGTATATAGAACTGCCTGTGCTCAATCTGATGAAAGGTCCTCTTTAAGGAATAGACCAAAGAATAGCAAAACAAAATAAAATATCAGGGTACCTGCCCTCATACCTACCTCCATGCTCTTAGTAAGATGCAGGAGATTGTTTTACCTCTAAGGCATGATATTGGTGGAAGAATGGCGGTGACTGCTCTTCTCTATATAACACCAGTCCAGGGGTTCCTGGAGAACCCCTTTAAGGTAAGTTTACACAGAGTTTTTTGGTCAGGGTTTTGAGGCCGTATCCGCCTCAAAACCCTGACCAAAAAGACGGCTCCCATTGAATCGCCTTGCGATTCGGCCTGAAGACACACCCTCCTCCGGACTAGGCTCATTCATTGGGCCTAATCCGGAGCAGAGTGCGTGGTTGGATGTTGGTTCAGTGCACCGGCTTTCATTCACGTCTACACAGTTTATGGATTGGAACCTGAGGTGGACTCCGCCTCAGGTTCCGATCCAAACCCCGCCGTGTGAACTTACCCTTTATTTTAATTTAAGTTCAATTTTCCCATCAATTTTAGAATTTTAGATCAGTGGGGTCCAATGGTCAGAGCCTACACAGAGCTGCTGTTTTTAGGTGACTATAAAAGTAGATATTACAGATAGGTCATCAATTTTATAAACATGAATAACCTTCAACCTTCTGTCAATGGTGTCATCCATATGTGCTAAAAAGTGGCAGAAAGTATTTAGCATATTGTGTCTGCGCAGAGACCAGTTAGAAAACAGCAATATTTCAGGATTGTCTAGTTGAAGGGATATCCCCAGCTCAGACATTTATGTCATATACACAAGAAATTCCATAAATATCTAATGACTGTATATACCACCTCTGGGACCCATAGCTATGTAAAGAACTGAAGTCACTTGACCCCATCTTGATGGAGAGATGACTTCATTCAGCTGAACATTGCGGCTAGTACGAGTTTGCCTTTCCCCCCCAGATTCAGTCTTGGGAACCCCCTTTAAATTTCACATTGTGTGTCTATAACACATTACCATCATCTGTATCCAGGACCCAATTAACAGAAAATAAATTGCTATCGAAACAGTCTGAATAGAACCCAAAACAACAATATAGGGGATATAAAGTAACAGAATTTGTAAGGAATTAAGCCTTACGTGACGCAGAGATTTTTCATTTTTATGTTTTTGTTTTTTACTTCCTGAATTCCAAAAGCCATAACTTACTTATTTTTCCATTTATATAGTCATTTGCGGGCTTGATTTTTGAGTGAGAAGTTGTACTTGATGGTACCCTTTATTATTCTGTACAATATATTTGGATATGGGGAAAAAAATTCAGAATGTGGTGGAATTAAAAAAAAAATGCTAATGCCACTTTATAGTAAAAAAGGATATGTTAGCTTTATTCTTCGGGTCGGTACGTTCACAGTGATACCAAATTTAGAGTTTTTTTTTAATGTTTTAATAACTTGACAAATTAAAAAAAAAAAATAAAATAGTTGAATCACCATATTTGGAGTTTTAACTGATACCACGTAGGAATAACCTTTATAAAGGCTATTCATCTCCTACTTTTAATTCCTCTGTCCTTGCTGTCATTTTCACGTTAATCCTGATTTTTGATTTATGCAAATCAAGCTGCGAGAGCATCGGGTGTTCCCCCTGTGTTCAGAGCACAGCTTCATCAGTCCCCGCAGCACCACCTATGTGTATTTTCAGCATGCCCCCTGCTTCTTTTGTCCGGACTCTTCACTGATCTGGAGCCGACGTTCATATTTGGGATCGAAATCCCATGCATGTGCAGTTGGCTCTGCCTCTTCGGGTTCAGGCAAAGCTGACAGCGCATACTCCACCTGCCATCTTGATTTGATAACTACACGAGTGTACCGCGCAGGTTAAGTATGCTCATGTAGTTAAAATGGAGTATGCTCAGTACTCTATAGAACTACACAGGTGCAGTACTCTCATCTAGTTATGGAAACAAGATGGCAGGCGGGGCATGCGCTGTTGGCTGTGCCCGAATCTGAAGATGCAGAGCTGACAGCGCATGCGTGGGATTTCGATCATGAAGATAACGCCAAATCCTGACCAGCGAAGAGGCCGGACAAAAGAAGCAGGGGGCGTGCTGAAATTACACAGGGGCTGACGAAGCTCTGCCCTAAGCAAAAGGGGAACGCTGCTGTGCTCTCTCAGCTTCATTTGCATAAACCGAAAATCGGGAATAATGTGAAAACGTCAGCGAGGACAGTGGAAGTAAAGGTTCAAGATGAATAGCCTTTATAAAGGTTATTCCTACGTGGTGTCAGTTAAAACTCCAAAAATCCAATGATAGGCTCCCTTTAAGGCTGAGTTCACACTTCGAATTCGCCTCAAAATCCTGACCAATATACGGCTCCCATTAAAATCAATCATTCTCATGCTCATTCTTCAGGCAGATTTGCCTCGCGAATCCGCCTGCAGACACTCCCGACTAGGCCCCTTCATTGGGCCTAATCTGGAGCGGAGTGGGGGACTAGATTCCAGTGCACTACACTGGCATCTAGTCGCAGCTGCCCGTTTTTTGGCCCGGACCAAAAAACCCAGTGTGAACCCGGCCTAATTCTCAGAATATTTTTAATTCAACTTTTAGGTCAACGGGAAAACGTGAACCTGCTAATATCCTGAACAATACACGTAAATACTTCTTTTTGTGTACCTTCATTATTGTCCCCTATGTCCTACCATATCTTTTCCCATTGATATGTATGCATTAAACACATTAGTAAACCAGTCAAACAAAATGTGCCTGGCAATAATCAAATCATGTGAATAACTTAGCGCATTGTCCCTGTGGTAACAATGTTCCATTCACTGAAGGGTCTGACCTGCAGAATGAAAGAGTCTTTTTATGTACACCATTTATATTCATTTTGGCGTTACATGGCAGTCCCTCCATCTCAGCGCTGCGGATATTTTCTTAGCCCCATTAATAACTGTTTTTGTTATATAAAGCAATTCCAGATAGATCTGTCTGCACGAATCCTATTTATGCATCTATTAACATTTCTTTGCTGTCGTGGAGGTCTGCAAAGTGATGTTTCCATTATAATAGTCCAGTGAACTGGGAGATCTCTCACTACGACGTGGATTCTTTCTCCATACAATTAAATTAGAAGGACTGAAGCTGAAGACAATAATCACTATATTAGTGCATCCATTATCCCAGGGCTCACATCGCAGAAGATCCCGATTACTTCTGTATCTTTGGACCTCTGGCTGCACTAGATACACACGCCATACTAAAAAAAGCAGAATGTATTGTTGTATATTAAAGATGCTTAAAGTGTATGTCCACCCTCCAACACTATGTTGTATAATACGGTATAAATAGCTCTAAATACATTAGCTGGTTAATGTCTTAATATATCATATAACATATGTCTAAATTCCCCGCATAGACAGTTAAAATATTTAGTTTCACATTATGTTTTACTATTGTGTAGGAGGCTGTTTGGAAACATTTTTATAAAAATATTTATAGTAATATTTTCGTTATTTTCTAAAGTTAAGAATATAAGTCCCACATATGTTGCATCTGTACATGCTGGTTTTATACCATATAGAACAGTGGTTCTGGTGTCATATGAAAGCTGATATTCTCAGCTGTTATATGTTACCAATGTCACAATTCCAGATATAAATAACTGCTGCGCATAAAAATCACATTCTCACCTGTGTCTTTAGCTAGTCATATCTCTAGCTATGATAGCAATCTTGTAAGCATATAAAGGCTGAGAGTCTCACTTTTCATACAACCACAGAACCACTGCTGATATATGCAGTGGTGTAATGAAGAATGGTGGGGCCCCATGACGAACTTTTGACATGCCCCCCCCCCCGACCGACGCCATATATACAGTATTATGTCCCATAGTGGCCCCTGCACACAGTATTATACCCCATAGTGGCCCCTGCACACAGTATTATGCCTCATAGTGGCCCCTGCACATAGTATAATATCTCATAGTGGCCCCTGCACACAGTATTATTTCCCATAGTGGACACCCATAAATAATTAGTATACTCTGGGGGTTTCAGACCCCAGAGTATATAAGGGGGGGGGGGGGGGCAGGAAGATGCTCATTGCATAGAGCGCACAGTCTAATGATCTTCTACCCTTTCTACAAAAAAAAAACCACTGCTACTTACCAATCTCCCGACTCTGCATTTTCCGGTGCTGTCGGCCATCTTCAATGACGGCCGGGACGTCATGTGACCGGGGGGCCTGCATTGCGACGCATAAGGAAGTCACGTAAGTAGGCCCCAAGCATGCCCCGAGCACGGAGAGGTAAGTAACACAGTTTTTTATGCTCCATTACCTCTCCTGGGCCTCCAATCATTATACTCGGGGGTCCAAAAAAGACCCCCGAGTATAATAGTGCTTACGGGGCCCGCGGCGTCACTTACCGATCCCACCAGCCCCTGCCAGGATTGGTAAGTAGGGCCCGTTATCAGCTGGAGTAACTCCAGCCAGTAACAGCCTATTTAAAAAAAACAAAACAAAACGCAGTGGTAGTGGCTGTCGCCGGGCCCCATAATGTCCCGGGCCCTGTGGCAGCTACTACCGCTGCTACCCTGGTAGTTACGCCAATGAATATATGCCATGGGGAACGCCCCCAGTGCTGTGAGAAACCTCATTTGCCTAAGGAAGAAAGAAGATATTTCTAAGGAACGGCTGCGCGGATCAGAATAATAAAGGTAAGAGAAGAACAGGCTTTCTTAAGGCTATTCCTACGTGTATTTAGTTTACAAAGGGTATTCTAATGATACAGTCCCTTTAAAGTCTATGCCAGCACATGACCCGGGAATCCTGTTGTGTAAATGAGACCTTACGTGGTTAAAATAACCTCCCTTCAGTCCCTAACCAGCTACAGATGAGCAAAGCCCTGGCACAGCAGGAGAGTGGTGGTGCACGGAAATTAGGAAGGGGGCAGGAAGATGCTCATTGCATAGAGTGCACAGTCTAATGATTGTCTACCCTTTCTACAAGTGCCACCATTCTCTTTTGCTTGTACTTACAGGATGATAATAATGTTCATCATAATAGTAAAAGTATTCAGCAGAAGAATGTCTTATCTGCTAAACTGTCTTATGTAATAAAAGGTTTCGTGGCAAAATCCTTAGGTTATTTTCCACTTTTCTTCTATCTCACTTCCATTGAATCCAGTAGGCGATGATTTATGGTGACTATAACCATCTAGTGTTATGACTTATCGGATCCACCTAAGGCGAGGGACCTGTATAATCCACACCTAGCTTTATCTAGTACAATCCAATAAACTTATCTGCTGCTTTATCTCTTTAGCTATACGTATTGAGGCAGGGCCGGCGTCAGCGCACGGCATAGTCGGGCAAGTGCCGAGGCCCACAGAGCCTCTGGGGGCCCCCCGGCACTTGCCTGTCACGATTTCAGCTCATCGGCGTCCGTCCGCCGATGAGCTGGAATACATACGCGATTAAAGCAGGAGCTGTGAGTTCAGCTCCTACTTTAAGGGCTAGTTCACACGAGAACTGCCCGCGCGGGTTTTGACACAGAGAGAGACGCGGCGAGCCGCGTTTCTCTCTTGTCAAAACCTGCCTGCCGCGACCATCGCTGTTGCGGCTTAACCCTCTGCTGTCGGCTCAAATGAATGAGCCGACATAGGAGGGAGCTGCCAGGGGCGGAAGCCGCGCGACTGAGCCTGCGTGGCTTCCGCCTGAAGAAAGGACATGTCCTTTCTTTTCTCCGCTAGCAGCAGCTCTCCGCTAGCGGAGAACAGAAGCCCGGCGGTCTCCATAGACCACCATTATAAGGGGAGGTTTTGGACGCGAAATCCGCTGTCAAAAACCTCCCCTTATACTCGCGTGTGAACTAGCCCTAAAGCTCCGGCCCGGCTTGCGTGTGTAGGCGCGATGACGTCATCACGCCTACACACGCAAGCCGGGCTGCAGCTAAGCAGGAGCTGAACTCACAGCTCCTGCATCGCGTATGTGACTGGAGAGAGGAGCGTCGGGGGATCGATGGAAGGTGAGTGATGGAAGGTGAGTGTAAGTGTTTGTTTTGTATTAAATATAAAGGTGGAACATAATGAAGGGGGCCCATGAAACTGGGGGGCAAATGAAGGGGAGGGGGGGGGAACGGCATGACACTGGAGAACATGAAGGTGGTGGGGAGAGAACGGCATGAAACTGGGGACAAAGATGGAGGGGGCCCAATGAAACTGGGGGGCAAATGAAGGGGAGGGGGGAACAGCATGACACTGGGGCAGATGGGGGGGGGGTGGAACAGCATGACACTGGGGCAGATGGGGGGGGTGGAACAGCATGACACTGGGGCAGAGACGGGGGACATGAAACTGTGGGCAGATGAAGGGGGAGAACGTGATGAAACTGGGGACAGAGATGGAGAGGGGACATGAAACTGGGGGCAAAGGAAGGGTGTATATGAAACTGGGGGAGAGATGGAGGGGGGCATATAATTTACGGGTGACTGTAGGAGGATTGTACTGTGTGGGAGCACATGATAAATGAATGAGAATGGGTGGAATCAACAAAAGTGGGTGGAGCCAAATTTGCCGCGGCGCGCAAAGCGCGCCGCACATTTCGCTCCTCTTTCTTCTCTTTCTCTTCTCCTGCATGACGTCACTCACTTCATCTGCGATGCACAGTGTCTCGACTCCCCCGCCTCCTTTACAAGGGGGCCCACTGAGGCTCTGTCGCCCAAGGGCCCATAAAAACCTGGAGCCGGCCCTGTATTGAGGCCATAACTATATATTCTAGTAGACCCAGTATTCTCCATGATGTCCAAGTCTTGGGCTCCTGCTTTCTGCTCCTGCCCTTCTCTTATGTTGAACATTGCAGCCCAGCTTGTATAGACAAGCAGCAGTTTATAGGCCAGAGCTGTAACCTGCACCAACCCCAAAAGAAATGTCCGTATGGGTTGTTGATTTCCATTACAACACGCACAGGATAATTACAAGGTAGAGAACATGAAGATTAACGGCGTAAATACAAGTCTTTGTTCATTTCTACATGTATTCTGACAAGTCTTTGGTGGGTACAACGTGACCCTAATATAAAGTTCACATCAGGTCATATTCCTAAATCAGTGCAATGAAAATGGAGATGTAGTATATCAGGGGAAATAATAGGTGTGATTATGCAGGTACAGACGAATCACCTCGGAAAACATGAGAGTTCTCCCATAGGGACAAACACAAGTGAAGCAACAGAATAATCTGCAATATTTTCCCATATCGTCACGCTCAGGTAATTTAGCCAGTTACTTTGCTTCCTGCTACCCCATCAGCTACTGATTCATAATATATTATGTGAAAGCTGCTGCCCCGAAGATCTGATCTGTAGTTTGATCTCTTTTTTTAGGAAACTTGAATTAGAGTACATTTTATTGGCAAGGTTTTAAACATGAATCCTGGTACTAGAGATGGCCGAACTAGTTCAAATAGTATTTTCCAAAAGTTTTAGGTTCGACCTCAACTGACTCGATATTTTTGGCCTTCGTCACCCACAAACCACTATTAGGGCTAGTTCACATGGAGTACGGTATGGCGTATTTTAGTCCTGATTGTGACATTGGAAGCCATGTCAGAATAGGACCAAAATGCGCCTGCCACGACTGTCGCGGCTTCCCACTCCAGAGTAGGCCCAAATGGATGGGCCCAGTCCGGAGGGTGCGGCTGCGAGGCGGACGCCGGGGCTGAATCAGCCGCCGAATCCGTCTGAAGAAAGGGCAGCTCGCTTCTTTTTTCCGTGAGCGGGAACATTCCACTCACGGAAAAAAGAAAGCTAGCAGTCTACATAGACCTCTATTGTGAGGGGGCGGATTCTGAGGTGCTTTCGGCGTCAGAATCCACCCCCTCTTGCCCAGTGTGAACACCAGACACCAGAATATAATAAGTGGATGCCCAGCGACATAGCAAACACCTCTACTCATTTTGCCTCACCTCTTCCGTGCTTCCTTCTGGCATCCTCTTCTAACTTCCTGGCTAACATGATACACCTCGGAGGACCACAGAAGCCCAATAGTAGATCTTATTGATCTTTAAGGTGTGTAATGTCAGCTAGGAGACTGGATATGGACGCTCAGGGACCAGTGGACATTGGTCCAGGAGAGGTAAGCAGGATGAGTATGAGTGTTTACTATGTTGTCGCACCTCCATGGGCCTCCACTTATTATACTGGGTCTGAAGAGATCACAGAATATAATAATATCACAAATAAAGCAATCTAGAGCAATAATTTATCAGGTAAAAGACCTCAGCTAGCTTAAGCTACAAGTTTAAACATGATCTTAGAGATGGGAATACTCCTTTAAGCAGGCCATAGGGAAATTACAGAGAGGCAGGGGCGTAATTACCGGGGCAGCAGTGGTAGTGGATGCCACAGGGCCCACTACATTAGGGGCCCGGCGACAGCCGCTACCCCTGTGTTTTTATTAAATAGGCCATACCGGCTGGAGTAATGGGACCTATTTACTTACCTCTCCTGGCCTAGTTGCGTGACATCCCTGACGTCACATGACCGGGGCCTGCCTCCTTATGTGTTGTGACGCACGCCCCCAGTCATGCGGTGTCCCATATGTCATTGAAGATGGCCGACATCAGCGGGGAGTGTAGCGGAACCAGGGAGAGGTAAGTAACAGTGTTTTTTATGTTTGTATCCCCTCCTCTGATTATTATACTTTGGAGTCTGAAAAGACCTCAGAGTATAATAATTGTTCATGGGTGTCCACAATGGGGTATCATACCGTGTGTGCAGTGGCCACTGTGACATAATAGTGCGTGCAGGAATGTGGGGTGCCATCGGTCAGGATCTTCGGCGACAGTGGGCCCATATCAAAAGTTCGCCACGGGGCCCACCATTCCTGAGTAACAAGCGCAGTTGGTCTTGGTCCCTGATGTGCTATGTAAGCTCTGTAATGTCAGACGAGCGGTGTCAGGCAGGGGGTGTGATTCAGAGCTCCAATCAGAGGCAGCCAGGTCACAGCTCAAAATCACACCCCTTGTCTGCTCCTGCCTGACACCGCCCACCTGATAGTACAGAGCCTAAATAGCATATCAGGAACCATAACTAACAGCATTGATTGCATGGGAATAGAGGGGGCTAGAGAAAGTGTTCCAGCTGTGCCGGAATCAGCCGAACAACTCCTATTAAATGATGCAAAGAGCTATACTTGTTGGAGGTGGTGAAAGGTCTTCTTTAAGACTATACGTGTCACCAAGTGCTAAATTAAGCGACGTACGCTTTCTTTCTGACCATTTTAATTCAGCGCTAAGCAATTGGTTTATGTGGAGATATGGGTATTGGTGGCATCTCTTTTAAAATGAGAAGTTATTGGCATACTATATATGCAGATGACATAATTATTTCCTGTATAAACCCAAGTCATTGAAACATATAAAAGAAATTATTGAAGCTTTCCCGAGAATTTCATTATACAAATTAAATGAGCATAAGTGTCAAGCTTCCTTTATAAATTTAGCGGTACAATATCTGAAGGACATCAAGGCAAAGTACAATTTTCAATGGATTGCAGTTATAACATACTATACTTAGGCTGGAAATTGCACCAGATAGTAAAAAAAAATGATAAATCTGAATATGGAGAAACTGTTAACACTGTTCAAAGAAGATATGCATAGATATAAGAAACTAAAATTGTCCTGGATAAAAGCAGTTAAGGGAGTCTTATTGCCCAAAATTCTATATATTCTACCCTGCCTCCAGTTTCCCCTCTCAGACATACATATAACACTTTTGCAGAGATGGTTGCTTACGTTTAAATGGGGGAACGGCCAAAGAGATCACTTTTCTGCCATTAATGTGGAGGCGTTGATTTTCCTGACTTGATAGCCTAAGAACCCCAAAATCAGGGGCGTAACTATCGGGGTAGCAGCGGTAGCAGCTGCCACAGGGCCCGGAACATTAGGGGGCGCAGCCACAGCTCCTACCACTGCGTTTTTTTTTTAATAGGCTGTTACCGACTGGAGTAACTCCAGTAACTGACCCTATTTACTTACTGATCCTGGTTTCTGCCCACGGCTGCCTGTGCTTCTCCTTTTACGGAGGCTGCTGTGAGCAGGAGTTGGGATTGGTAAGTGACGCTGCGGGCCCCACGAACACTATCTTTATACTCAGGGGTCATTTTAGACCCCCGAGTATAATGATTGGAGGCACAGGGGAGGTGAGGGAACATAAAAATCTGTGTTACTTACCTCTCCTGGCTCCAGGTAGGCTTCAGGCCTACTTGTGTGACGTCCCTGATGTCACATTGCCGGGGCCTGCGTCATTATGCATCACAATGCAGGCCCAGCACAAGTGATGTCCCATATGTCATTGAAGATGGCAACATCAGCAGGGACTGCACTGGAGACAGGGAGAGGTAAGTAACAGTGTTTTTGATGTTTGTATCCTCCCCTGGGTCTCCAATTATTATACTCTGAAAAGACCCCAGAGTATAATAATTATATGGGTGCCCACAATGGGGCATAATACTGTGTACAGGGGCCACTATGGGACATAACATTGCATTCAGGAATGCAGGGGGGGTGTCTTCGGGGGGGGGGGAGATGTCTGTCAGGGTCCTCAGTGTTGGTTGGTTGGGGAGGCCATGTCAAAAGTTTGCCACGGGGCCCCGCCATTCCTAGTTAAATAAGAGCAGGGATATATCTCATCCAGCAAGGGCATGACTACAATCAACCCCATTGCATTTAGGCTGCATTCACAATGGACATAAAATGTCCATCTGTTCTAAGGATCATTGGGGTCACACACCCATCAGCTATTTATCCTCTATCTTATACATAGAGGATAAGTATGCTTCAAGGCATAAATCCTTTAAACCGTCACTAACTTTTCAGACAACTGAGTCTCATTTCTTAGAGCATGTGATTCTGGACCAACTTTAATTAAAAATGTTGCTGTTTTTCCCTGAAAAACCTGTCTAAAGTTCCTGCCACTAGGTGTCTCCCTTGTAGATAATTTCCAGTGCACTCCTTTGTTACTACGGGAATACGTCCCTAGATATATTAGATGAGCAAGACAGAAAGAGAGTGAGGTGAGAGGGAGGTTTTCTCTTTTCACACAGTAAATGTAAATAAGAGGGTCTGATTCTACACACACATGTCTGAATATTACAGTTCATTGTTCTTGGATCTCTTATATTATGTGGGAGGTGTTTGTTCTCCTTATGAATACACTGGACTCATAAACTACAGTATGTGTCCAGTGTGTCCTACAGTATGTGTCCAGTGTATTCTCTGATTGTAGTAGGCAAATGACACAATAATTTTGTCACCATTTCGTTAATAATAAACTATGGGATAGCAAAGAAAACTGCTTACCTTCTTTTTTATTTGTTAATCTTCCATACTATGCACTGATGGTGCAGACCCCATGTTGAATAAACTTTTGTTTTAGTCAATCAAAGGGATAAGTCATATGGCTAGGGATAGGGCTATGGCCTAGAGTGGGGCTAGGGATAGGGCTATGGCCTAGAGCGGGCATAAGGTTAGGGCTATGGCCTAGAGTGGGGCTAGGGATAGGGCTATGGCCTAGAGCGGGCATAAGGTTAGGGCTATGGCCTAGAGTGGGGCTAGGGATAGGGCTATGGCCTAGAGTGGAGCTAGAGATACGGCTATGGCCTAGAGCGGGGCTAAGGATAGGGCTATGGCCTAGAGCGGGGCTAGGGATAGGGCTATGGCTTTTCCCTATGGTTGACTATAATGGAAGTGAGTATAATATAGGTACTGTAGCTTCATATCTACAGCAACACAATACTGCGGCCTCATAATTTTAGCTTTTTTCCTATGCTGTCTATATTGTTACCTAAGTGACTGGATATCCTCCTTCTTGGTGACCTCCAGCACTCAAAGGTGTTTTGTTAGAGAAGTGGAGGTGCGGCGACAATAAATATCAGTAATGGTATCTTATACAGCACGCTCCTGCCAATATCCATGGTGCTGAACACAGAATTTTTCCCGACACACACAGTCCTTGTCACCGAGAGATTATGGCCTAATGATTATGGCGCCTGAAGCATAGGAAGATAAAATGATTGGACCAAAACCACATAGGAGCCGACAGCAGAAAGTAATCTGTGTAAACTTATTTTAGTGTCAGGGGCATTGCACTTAAAACCTTTTTGCTGATAGAAATGTCTACAAAAGGAAAAGTGAATAAAAGAGAGAGAGTGCGAGAAGCAGGGAGGCGCGGGGCACGCGGGGCACACTGCCAGATATTGTTTTGTTAAGGGAATGGACAGGAAATGACAAAGATCAAGGTGAAATAATTCCCCAGATCGCAGGTGCTGCTCCGAATAAACAGATCACTGCAAAAGGCAAGTGTCCTCATGAGAGTGGTAGCCATGGTGCAGGCCTCCGAGGTTAAATGTGCAGTTGTCATCTCTGATCTTGTTTGCTGGATTTGTATTCATCTATTTAAAGAACAAGGTTCATGTATTATATGCAAAATCATATTTGCTAAAAAGAGTATTCTATGTACTAGACGTAGCTTATCCTATTATAGTTGTATCTCTACTACTCCACCATATCCTGACAAATATAAACTGACTATATACATCCATGCACATATATATGCATATATCTCTTTGCACAAGAGGTTAATGTGTACTGTGTCCCTGTGATCCTACATGTCCACTTGGCTGCAGCATCTTTTCACCTGCGTGTACAGTATGGCACAGGGAATCAAAGACTGTCCTAGACTACCAGGCATCAGATGTTGCGCATGTATATGTGCTTGTGTATTTGACTGCGGTATAGTGTATTAAATAAACATGTGACTATCGGTAATGCTTTATCTAACCGACACTGTACATTCACCATTGATGACAAGACATCCATTCCGATAGTCTACCAAGGATTACAAATCCTTACAGCGTATTTTTTTTTTCCTTCTTAAATCCATTGATAACATATAAGGAAAGCGCTTGTTTTATTACTTATTTACCTCTTTCTGATCAATAGAACTCTATGGAGAGGGGACGGGCAGGAAGATGAGAGCTACTCAAACAAAGAGACTACAGTAAGATAGAGGCAGTTCTTGGGCTATCAGCATTCATTGCTGTAGATCAGGGGTGCTCACACTTTGTCAGCATGTGAGCTACTTTATAACATGACCAAGTCGAAAGATCTACTACCCACTTCTTGTGGGTGGACCTGTGCGGCGGTGGACCTGTGGGCGGGGTGGGTGTGTCTATGGGTGGGGCCGGTCATGTGGGCGGGCTGGACAGAGCGCGAGAGCAGGAGACAGCGGTGTTCTGTGGCTGCCCAGGGATCTCCGCTGCCTGCTTGTTCACAGTGCAGGCTGAGAGTTATCTCTGAACACTGGCAGGCTGGGGCTGCGGCAACCCCATCTGCCAGTGTCCGTAGATGACTCTCAGCCTGCGCTGTGAACAAGCAGCACCCCGGCTCCCTCCATCCCTAAGAGCGGCCTGCAAGTGTCCGGAGTACTTGTTCACAACGCAGGCTGAGAGTCGACTCTCAGCCTGCATTGTGAACAAGCAGACATCGGGGATCCCTGGCTGCATCCCGCGATCAACCCATATGTCCATTGCGATCGACCGGTAGATCGCGATTGACGTATTGGGCACCCCTGCTGTAGATGGTCTAGCACAGTGATGGCGAACCTTTTAGAGACCGAGTGCCCAAACTACAGCCCAACACCCACTAATTTATAACTGTGACAACACGGCAATTTAACCTTAATACTGTGTAGATCTACAAATGCGGACAACTACAGACCCGCAAAATACGGCCGTGTGAATGGGGCTTTACAGAGCTATCAGTGATACAAATAACTTTGTACTGCATTTGGTATACTTTTATCCAATGTATTCTCTTATTGTAGTAGCCAAATTGCACAATAATTTGTCACTGTTTTGCTAATAATAAACTATGGGCAGTGGTTTAATTGGGCCCAAACACGTTGGAACTTAGTTCCGGCATAATTAAAAAATGCCTGCAAGCTTTCCGGTATAATTTCTTAGTCTACACTGTGTAATTTATATGGTATAAACTAAGAAATTGTCTGACCTAGAATATGGAACATAATAAACCCAGTTACGTACCTCTCCTGGCTCCCGAAGGCTTCAGGCCTACTTGGATGGGGTCTCTGATGTCACATGGACATGGGGCTTGTGTCCATATGTGTCATGACACAAGCCCCCTGCTCACATGATGTCCGAAGTCTGCTGTACTACATTGGCTGACATGATCTGTGGGAAGTGCTCCAGAGCCAGGGAAAGGTAAGTAATAGTTTTTTTTTTTTTGTTTCCTCCACAGGACCTATGTCTCCGATTCTTATACTCCGTATAGTATAATAATTGTTCATGGGTGTCCACAATGGGGAATAATACTATGTGCAGGGGCCACTATGGGGCATATAATACTGTGTGCAAGGGCCGCTTGGGGGCATATAATACTGTGTTGAAGGGCCATTTGGGGTCATATAATGCTGTGTGCAAGGGCCACTTGGGGGCATATAATACTGTGCGGAAGGGCCATTTGGGGGCATATAATACTGTGTGCAGGGGCCACTTGGGGGCATAATTTATGACAATATTGGGCATAATACTGTGTGAAGGAATGCGCGTGTCCGTGGGGGTGGGATTGTGGTGGAGGGTGGGTTTTTGCTGATGAAGGGGGAGGGGGAGCCATTATTCCAGAGTTTCCCCTAAATTTTTTTTCCAATTTAAGGGCCTATTCACACGGAGTAAACGTGGCACGCAATGTGCGGCGTTTACGGGACGTTAGCGCCGCGATTTTGACGGTGCATGTTTGCAGTCGCGTTAACGAGGACCTTTCATGAGATCAGGCACATGCAGTTTTATATACTGCTGGAAAGCTGACAGTGCGCTGAATTCAGCGCACTATCGGCTTTCCCGATCTGTGCCCGGTGTAAAGTGCTATCGGTCCCGGTACCGTAGGGCTTTACAGTCAGAAGGGCGTTTCTGACATTTAGCCAGGAACGTCCTTCTGCCTCGCGGCGCCTATCGCGCTGTACTGTGGAGCGGGGAGGAACTCCCCCCCCCCCCCCCTCCCGCTCCTGATAATACTGGTCTATGGACGAGCACTGTGAGCAGAGGGAGGGGGCGTTCCTCCCTGCTCCACAGCACAGCGCGATAGGCGCCGCGAGGCTGAAGGACGTTCCTGGCTAACTGTCAGAAACGCCCTTCTGACACTAAAGCGCTATGGTCCCGGGACCGATAGCGCTTTACACCGGGCACAGATCGGGAAAGCCGACAGTGCGCTGAATTCAGCGCACTGTCAGCTTTCCAGCAGTATATAAAACTGCATGTGCCCGATCTCATGAAAGGTCCTCTTTAACGCGCATTTACGCGCCGCTAACGCGACCGCAAACATGCACCGTCAAAATCGCGGCGCAATCGTCCCGTAAATGCGGCGCATTGCGCACCCATTTACTCCGTGTGAATAGGCCCTAAGCACTGACTATGGGACAGAAATGGAAGCTGCTTACCTTAAGGCGTTTTTTTTTTTTTTTGATAACTGTGAATTTTGCTAATAGGGGAACCTGTCCACACTATGCGGTCCTTATATTGCTAAGTCTGATAACAGATCTACATTAACCTTAAAGATCCAGCTAAGATGTCTGAATCTCACTGTAATAACATGAATAATTAGTTCTTTCGCTCACGTTTTGCTACCATCCGGCCTTAGACTCTGCATGTTGATGAAATAATCCCCACTTTTGCCGTGAACTAATTCTCGCTCTTGTTTGCTTTATTAATAAAGCTGGATACACAGTAGTGATCGCAAATAATAAAATCTCTCATTTGTAAGTCAGCCTCAGCGTTCTGTGCGACTGAACAAGTGAGAGACCATGTGCCAGTGGCTAAATGCAATAACCGTGACTTTCAGAGACTTGACTCGAGCTTCATTACCGGCTCTATGTAAATGCTCAAGGCCTGGCAGCTTGTGGGCCAAAAGGCACGAACCGATAAGAGACCTGTTGAAACTTTCAAGAAGGGATTGTTGAGTATGGGGATGCTAAGTAGCATCAGTAGTCCTACTGAATGCTGAACTAGGATGTGAAGCAAAAGATGGGAAAATATTAAAAAAGCCCAAGGCAGTTATCTTTTATGCTGACTCACCCTCATTAGCTTTTCTAATCGAATCAAGCGACGTGTCTTCTGGAATTTTAAGAAGCAGAAGGACACTGACAGCAGCACAATTGCACATAGCTGTGATCATTGAGATTAGAAAGACAGGACAACTATCACCAGAAACAGCGACAATGACACAGAACAAGATTTTTACCATGTCTTTAGGTTACATAAATGTGTTCGGAAATTGGATGTTGAGACCCCACACTGCTGCTCAGACTACAGCCCAGTCTATATACCTGAGCATTCATATGGAATCGGCATTCTCTTTATCTACAATGGGCTTGATATGGGCACTGGAGTGCAAACCATGCATGACAATGATGTGGCCAGCTATAACGTTTGCTGTATAAAGACACCAGTATTATAGATAACGTATGGTAAGTTGGGGCCCTGTTACAGATCTTGCATTGGGGCCCCAGATATTCAAGTTATACCTCTGAACACTTGTATGTGCGCATATATATTTGCCTGTAGTTTATTAAATAAACATGTGAATGAATGTACTGTATACTGTATATCAGCAATATTTTATCTGACATGCACTGTAGATAAATACAAAACTCCCAACTTTTGAAGAACAGAAAGAGGGACAATATGTGTGGCGCACATAGCGTGCCATGGCAAATTTAGCTCCGTCTACTTTTATGTTGACTCCGCCCATTTTCATTCATTTTTCATGTGCCCCAACACAGTGTAATCCTCCTACAGTTACTTGTAAATTATATGCCCCCTCCATCTCTCCCCCAGTTTCATGCTCCCCTCTACCTGCCCACAGTTTCATGTCCCCCCATCTTTTCTCAGAGTTTCATGCCCCCTTCCATCTCTGGCCCAGTTTCATGCTCCCCTCTATCTCTTCCCCCAGTTTCATGTCCCCCCTCCATCTCTGTCCCCAGTTTCATGTCCCCCCTCCATCTCTGTCCCCAGTTTCATGTCCTCCCTCCATCTCTGTCAACAGTTTCATGTCCCTCCTCCATCTCTGTCCCCAGTTTCATGTCCCTCCTCCATCTCTGTCCCCAGTTTCATGTCCCCCCTCCATCTCTGTCCCCAGTTTCATGTCCCCTCCTCCACCTCTGCTCCCGGTTTCATGCCCCTCTCCATCTCTGCCCCAGTTTCATGTCCCTCCCCCTTCATCTCTGCCCCCACTAAAGGTAGGTGTGGAATAGCCTTTCTAAAGGCTATGCAAGGATGTGATTAGTTAAAAATGACTTTTCCCAATGATAGAGCCCCTTTAAGGAGCCATAGTACTCTTCTGACCTAGGTCTACACCTCTCACACATAAAGCCAGTACCCTGCTTTGCAATAATGAGAAGCATTAACAGCTGTCTGTGGACGCCATTCTCTTCCAGTCGGAGGAGATATTCTGACTTGGCTTTAATTCCAGATCATGCCACTAGGTGTGAGTTAAAACAGGCACTGATGTATAGAGAGCTACCATCCACAAGTTGGCGCTAAAGCATTTTCACCATTTTCCACCACGGAAACCTTATTTGAATATTCTTTTCTTGCAAAAATTTACAACTTGCTCTATGTCTCAAAAGTTTCTATCGAATCCCATCCCCACTTTGCGTTAAAATACGCTTTGTGGATACGCAGTGATTTCCAAAATCACTTCACAGCACAGTGATGATGACAACTATCATGTCTATGTAGATAAGACACAGACCCACCAGACACAAGAGGTAATTTCACAGCTTATCTACTCCCTTCTTTGTGTAATGACTTCATAGAGCATGCCTAAAAAACACTCTCCCATAGAAGTCAATATGAAATGCTTAGGGGCAGTAGTTGGAAGTGCAAAATTTTTAGGATTTTTTTTTTAAAATACAGATAATATGGAAAATTAAAAACTACACCAAAAACTCTTAATATTATAAATTAAAGACAAACCAAAAACACTCGCACTATAATCTAAGCCCTAGATACTAAACCGAGGCCCGGACGTCAGATACATTGTGCAATTCTTTACTGATATATATTAGTTGTACAAGTAAAAAAATACAACATGAGCTTTCATTTTTACATAGACTGACATTTGTACCCACACCTCTACTAATACCATGATAGTGCCATCTGCTGTGTTAATTGGTTGAAGAAAAGTGATGAGGTGATGACATAATCAGGTGTCTACCGCAGAGTGGGATCTCACCTCAGTGTTGCACAAGTGCTAAATACCAGTTAAGGAACCGAATATTGAATATAATGAACCATGGGGCAATTTATTAACCAAAGTGTGACAGCTATCTGGCTATAAAGTGGCCTATTTTGGCATATGGCCATTATTTTCTGCCATGTTCTCCAAAAAGCGAGAACCTGGAAGCCTCAGCCCGAAAGATTTACTATAAGTTGCTGGAAAACTGGTGCAAGTTACAGATGAAATCCACACCAGTCCGTAGATTTCAATTCTGGCGCACAGCACCTTCCAAGACGTAGAATTATATGGGTTTGAAGCATCATAATAATTCTGGCCAGGGGTGTAACTACCGCGGTAGTAGCGTTGGCCTCTGCCACAGGACTTTGGACACTAGGGGGCCCGGCGGGCTCCTGATGTGTGGTTTTTTTTTTTTTTTTTGTTTTGTTTTTTTTTATGGGCTGTTACCTGCTGGAGTAACTCTAGCCAGTAATGGTCCCTATATACTTACCAATCCTAACTCCTGCTCATGGTCGCCGGCACTTCCTCTTCTGCAGAGGCGGCTGTGAGCAGGAGGGGGATCAGTAAGTAAGGCTGGGGGCCCGCAAATGCCACAAACTCTGCTATTACTATGTTCTTTTCAGAACCTGAAGTATAATGATAGGAGGGCTAGGAGAAGTGAGGGAACATAAAAAACACTGTTACTAACCTCTCCTGGGTTCCAGAAGGCTTCAGATATACTTGTTGACGTCGCAGACGTCACATGGGCCAGGTTTGCGTCATTCTGCATTGCGACTTAAGCCCGGCTCATGTGATGTTCCATCCATCATTGAAGATGGTCGACCTCAGAGGGGAGTCCAGGAGAGGTAAGTAACAGTGTTTTTTATGCTTGTATCCTTCCCTGGATCTCCAATCATTATACTCTGGGGTCTGAAAAGACCCAGAGTGTAATAATTGTTCAAGGGTGGTCCACAATGGGGCATAATACTGTGTGCAGAGGCCACTATTGGGCATAATACTGTGTGCAGGGGCCACTATTGGGCATAATACTGTGTGCAGGGGCCACTATGGGGCATAACACTGTGTGAAGGGGCCACTATGGGGCATAATACTGTGTGCAGGAATACAGTGTGTGTGTGTGTGTGTGTGTGTGTGTGTGTGTGTGTGTGTGTGAGACGGGGATGGTCAGTTTAAGGTCTTTGGGGGGAAAGTTGGTCGGGAGGAGCCATGTCAAATGTTCACCTTGGGGCCCTGTCATTCCTCGTTACGTCACTGATTCTGCCTCCTCTTATGCCAGTGAAGAAATTGCTTAAGATTGGCATCAGGAACTCTAGACTTAATAATGTATTTAACCCTTACGCCCTATAGTGATTGTGTGCTTTGAGATATTCACTCATTAAATCTAACAGCTGAAAGAAAAACTCAATTTCTGAACAACATTTTACACTTTTTAGGCTGAGGCTGCATTTTTTTTTGAGCCAAGACCAGGAATACATTGAGCAGAATGAATTATAAGACCTTGCTATATATTTTCTGTGGGCGGGGCCTGGGCCGCAGCATTGTCAGATTGACATCGGATCCTGGAGAGGTAAGTAACATTGTTTAATATGTTCTCTCATCTCCCCTGGGGCTCTGATTATTATACTCGGGGGTTTGAAAACTCCAGTTCTTATCATCTGTTAATAGGCACCACCTCACTGATTTCAACACAGCTGGAATTTTCTCTAGCCCCCACCATTTCAGAGCTATTAATGCAGTTAGTTTTGGTACCTGATGCTATTTAGGCTCTGTACTGTCAAGTGGACAGTGTCATGCAGGAGCAAAAAAGGGAGCGTGGCTCAAAGTTCATATCACAGGTTGACAATGTCAGAGCTCAGAATCATACCCTTACCAGCTCCAGCCTGACCCCACCCACCTGACACTACAGAGCATAAGTAGCATATCAGTTACCAAAACTAACAGCCCTTGTTGCTCAGGAATGGCAGTGGCTAGAGGAAAAATTCTAACTATGCTTGAATCAGTTAATAGCAGCAACTAATAAATGATTTAAGGAGCTGGAGCTGGCAGAAGAGGTGAAAGGTTCTCTTCAATATTCAAGTGATTGTTGGGCAGTCCTGCTGAAATCTAATGTAATGTGTACGGCCACCATGACTCCAGCGGCACAGCTGAACCAGAGTAATGTTAGAGCTGGAAATCTACAGGGAAATTAAATTCCTAGCGGCTTCATTGTTGCCCGTCAGCAGGTTACAGTTGGTGACAGTAGTCTACAGTTTCCCAATAGGCTTAAAGAATATGCTTACACTAGGGCTAGCCTCTACTTTCTTTGGATTACTCATATATATTCTACTAGTAAGAGTGTATTAGGGAATTGCAGGTTGTCTGAAATAGTACTTTGTGCCCTCTAAATATGTGTCATTAATATTGAGTTCAATGGTTTTAATGTGTTGTTGAATCATAAAGTGTTGGGTATGACATGTCTTATTTAACATTCAATGTACGGTACAAGCTGATTTCTTAAGGGTGACCTTTCATTGCATGCTTGTCAAGAAAAAGAGACTTTCATTCCTTCATGCTACGAGAAAAGTGGTGTTAGAGTTATGTATTATCATGTATTACCTGCCTGTGTGCTACATTGACAAGTGATTCATGTTATCACAGGTCTTGGCTGATCTTACATCCTGGAAGCCTTTACTTAAGAGAAAGTTGTTAATGTCTCTTCTCTGTAGCAGTGCACTTGAAGCTGTATTGCTGCCAGATGTAGATTTAGAGCTGCCACTATGTCCTTCCATAATGACAGTGTGCAAACAACTCACAGGAAGAAACTGGACGATTGAAGCAATAGTAGCTGTGATGTCAATGGTAGACCAAGGACACTCAGCCAACATCTCCAGCCCACCTACCAAGCTGGAGTAAGGTAGAGGGGACCTGTGGTGCAGTGGCATAATGATCGTGGTCACAGGGGGTGTGCCTGAGAGCGGGCCCAGCAAGGTACGGCACCCACAGTATATCGCCAGACCCCTTTCCAATAGATGGCAGCCCAGGAATATTGACTGAAAATAATATATACACATACTCACCTCACCTGGGCTCAGCATTTTTTCTGGGGCCATTCCGTCATGTGATTTCATGACATCAGTGTGCCCCCACGTGATTGCTGAAGACCAATCACAGACTTCAGCTGGGATGTCTGAAGATGGCCAAAGATTCTGAAGACAGCCCGACTGAGCCAGGATGCCCAGGAAAGGTGAGTATGTGTTTGTTATTTTTATTCACCTTCCCTAGGCCTCTGATTATTATACTCTGGGGTCTGAGGAGAGTATAATAGCACCGGAGTGGAGGGGGGCTGTTGGGAGCATATAATACTGTGAGGGGGCCACTACTGAACATATAATACTGTGTGGGGACCACAGTGGATCATATAATACTGTGCAGGAGCCACTACTGAGCCTATAGTACCGTTTGGGTTGGCAGCATGGTGGCTCAGTGGTTAGCACTGTAGCCTTGCAGCGCTGGAGTCCTGGGTTCTAATCCTGCCAAGGACAACATCTGCAAGGAGTTTGTATGTTCGCTCTGTGTTTGTGTGGGTTTCCTCCCACACTCCAAAGACTTAATGATAGGGAAAAAAATACTGTGTGGGGGCCACTGTTGGGCATATAATACTGTGTGGGAGCCTCTCTGAAGCATATATTTTACTGTGTGTGGCCCACTATGAGCATATAATACTGCATGGGCATCACTGCTAGGCATATAATACTGTGTGGGAGCCACTGTGGAGCGTATAATACTATGTGGGGGCCATGGTGCTTTTGTGAGCACTTTGACACCTACCCTACATATATTGCACAGCATTACTTTTATAATGATCAAACAATATTATTACAGCCTGTAATAATAGTATACGGCTGCTATAAAGTAGATGGTGTGTGTTTAAAGGCAGAAGGGAAGGATTCATTGGTTAGGGATAGGTTGAAGAGATGAGTTAGGGCCGGAGTAATAACTTCAGTGAGTTTGGGGGATGAGATGTGACTGGATTGGGTTAAGCGTGCAGGAGGTGAGGTTAGGGTGGAGAACTTTTCATCAGTGATGGTAGAGAAACAGGTTAAAGATGAAGAGCACCGAGCCATTGGGTAGAGTGGTTGCCAGGGATGTAGGGTGAGACTATCTCTGATGGTGGTGAGTCCTCTTTAGATATAATGATGTGATGGCTGCATTGCTTGTTATTTGTCAGATGGTCTCCTCT